>NC_141911.1:27875344-28026551 GCF_057802395.1 Ceratotherium simum simum
AGATAAGCTCAACTATAATCATATGAGTAGTTACATTAAAAAAACTTGATTAAGAAGAAAATTAACATTTGATTTTTAAATATTTAAACTGTTGATTTACTTTCATGTTTAATAAAATACTGAAATATGCTAATAGTATATGTGGAAAAGAGTTAACATAGCAGGCCTGAGCCTGCTGTCATTAGAAAGATCTGCTTGCAAGGGTGGCCTTTGGCTGGAGTGTGGGAACTTGGCACTTGAACCATTCCCTAAATCAGAAAGGTGGTTTACTACGCCTAGACTGTTTGTACAAACACTTTGATTTATGCTGAACACCTGCGTTCCTTTGGGGAGTCTGGAATTTTGGTACATGCTAGGCAGAGTGCCTACACGATCAGGCCCCATAAAAACCTTGGGTGCTGAGTCTCTAATGGGCTTTCCTGGGCAGAAACATCGTACACATGTTGCTGCGTTTTCTTTGCTGGGAGGAGAATGTAGTTCCTCCAGACTGCCTGTATCTTTTTCCTTTATCATGCAGCTGTGTATCCTTACTGTGTCACTGTAATACAACCAAATGTTGAGTCCCTTGAATCCCAGGGAATCTCTGAATCTGGGGGTGGTCTTTGGAACTCTTGACACCAAGTGATAATATTTGCTGAACTACTTCCATTAGGGTATAACAAACGTCCTGGGAATAATTGGCCTTTATTCAGTAGACATTATTAACTAATATGTGTCATGCTCTACTTAAGAAGCTAATTGTTAAGAGATGGATCACTATGATATACATACATACATTATAAAATGGAGATAGAGTCAAGATACTGTGGGAGAAAAATTAGGAGAGCCAACGTCAGAGTCTCTGACAGTTTTATAGGGAAGATGCCATTTGAACTAATCCTTGGAGTGTGAGTGGGGGATCAGGCAGTAAAAGTAGTTTGAGCTCAGATTGTGAAAAGTCTTTTAAAGTATGGAGTTGTTGTGGGGATGGGTGGGGAAAGACTGGAGAGTGACATGACCAGAGTCATGGTTTAGGAAGTTGTCTTTCTTATTACATATTCATTAGTTAACACTGCTGAAGTGATCCATATCTTAGTTTCTAATAGCTGTTTTCCTTTTTTTGTAGTTATTAAGAAATTTATGATTCAGGGTGGAGACTTCTCAAACCAGAATGGGACAGGTGGAGAAAGTATTTATGGTGAAAAATTTGAAGATGAAAATTTCTATTATAGGGTAAAGTAGACCAAAATGCATGCTTATTGTTGATAAAAAAAGGTTATGTGCCTGGGATACTTGTTGGATTAAGACACCAATAAATGTCTCAAGTGTGCTTAGATTCTCCTTTTCTTTTAAAAGTTATCATATTTGTAAATATGCATCTTTAATATGGAAAAATTGCATCCAGTAATGATTTTATTTGGCAAAAATAAGATAGTTACTTCAGTGTGATCCAGGTTTACATGCTTCTGTAAAGCCAGTGAGTTTTTAATGGTCACCATATGGCAAATTGTTTCCAGGAAAAATGTTCCATTATCAGAAGTATGGTAACTTGTGCATCTTTATGCTTGAATTTGAAGAGCAACAAAACCGTCACTAATATTCAGGATGTCAGGGGATTTGCAAACTAGTGGATATAGTTAATGTCCAAGCTCTTCAAGGACATTAGTGGTGCCTGTGCCTTTGTACCTTCATTGTCCCGAGACGTAATCAGGGTATATTGGATCATTTAAGTTATAAAAATAGACGTGTAAGGACAAAAGTAAAACTATATCTTTGGAAGTGAGGAATATAACCAGGGTAATTAGGATAATTTGAAAAGAAAATGTCATCAGTCTTTTTTTTTTTTTTTTTAAATTAATTAATTAATTAATTTTTTTCCCCCAGAGCCCCAGTAGATAGTTGTATGTCATAGCTGCACATCCTTCTAGTTGCTGTTATATGAGACGCGGCCTCAGCATGGCCCAAGAAGCGGTGCGTCAGTGCGCGCCCGGGATCCGAACCCGGGTCACTAGCAGTGGAGCGCGCACACTTAACCGCTAAGCCACGGAGCTGGCCCGTCATCAGTCTTTTAAACAGTTATTTATTGACTGCAGCTGTATATTTAGTACTGTCACTGGCACCAAAGGGTTTTTAAAAATGAAAGGCCTTGATGACAAGGAATTTATAATCTTACTGGGAAGACAAGATTAAAATACATGGGACAACTGGAGAATAATATATTATTATGCAAATAAATGCTAAATTGATTGAGATTTTCTGTATATACTATGGGAGAAATGTATGATTTATATGGTTCAAATTATTAGGGAAGACATTGAGGAGGAATGGGTACTTAAGCTGGGCAAACTGGGCTTTGCAAGATGGCCGAGATTTGGTTAGACAGGAATTAAAATACAAATGCCCATTTTGAAGGAGGAATGTGAATGAAGAAAGACAAAGGCAGTAGGAGACTGAGGAAATAAAGATAATATTCTATTTAATATTGTGGGAAAAGCAGCAAACTTTTAGAAAGGAAAAGGGAAACTACCAGAAGGATTGAAAATTAAGATTATGTGATGATCCCATTGATCAAAAAGAAAGGGAACTTATTGAAAGGACACATAGTTCTTGCTTTTTACAAACTTGGAGGCCTTGAAAGCTGAATTAGGTTTAGATTGGAGGGGCAAAAGGCATTTTTGGTGGGAAGACTAACATGAGAGTTAGAATGCATGTCTCAAGAAGGAGTAAATTTAGAAAGCCTGAGGATCAAGTGGAAAGATGAAGAACTTGGGTTTCACAGAACCTTTGAACAGGTTGATGCCAAGGCAGAAATTTGATTTCAAGATGTATGCAGCAGTTACTTTTGGGCATTTTCTTTTCTTTTTTTTTTAATTATGTATTTATTTTTACCCCAAAGCCCCAGTAGATAGTTGTATGTCATAGTTGCACAACCTTCTAGTTGCTGTATGTGGGATGCAGCCTCAGCATGGCTGGAGAAGCGGTGCGTCGGTGTGCACCTGGGATCCGAACCCAGGCCGCCAGCAGCGGAGCGCGCACACTTAACCGCTAAGCCACGGGGCCGGCCCTGGGCATTTTCTGAAGAAGTGATTCACTTGAGATGAAAGCCATAATAATTGGATTCTTTTGACATTAGGAAAGTATCTAACTGAATGTCCTGTCTGAATTGAATATCCCATCATTGTTTCCAGTTTATTGATGTGTAAAGGAAGAATCATAATGTAGGCCCATAAAAGTGGGAAGACTGTTCAGGTCTTCTCAGGAAAAAGAGCATCCATTATAAAAAAGGGCAAAGTATAATTACTAGCTGGTGGTCTAGTGGTTAAGATTTGGCACTCTCACCGCTGAGGCCAGATTTGTGTCTGTCTTTGGGTTGTCATACTCTGGTGACTGTGTTGCTGTGATGCTGAAAGCTGTGTCACCAGTATTTCAAATACCAGCAGGGTCACCCATAGTGGACAGGTTTCAGTGGAGCTTCCAGACTAAGACAAACCAGGAAGAAGGACCTGGCCACCCACTTTTGAAAAAATTGGCCATGGAAACCTTATGAATAGCAGTGGAGTATTGTCTGCTATAGAGCTGGAAGATGAGAGAATGGTGTAAAAAGACAGGGCAGGGTTCCGTTCTGCTGTACACAGGGTCTCTAGGAAGGCACCACCAACAACAATTGCTAGATTTTCTTAAGGCAGCATCTTCATCTTAAAGGTGAAGTGTAAGCATTTTCTCCATATGGTCAATGTAGAAATACTCCCTGCCTTGTTATTTTATTTGGTTTCATAAGCTTTTCTTAAAGTTTAAAAGTGATTAAGTACCCCATGTTTTGTGAATTAAAGTTTGCAATTTATACAAAGTAAAATTATACTACATTATTTGATTTAAATGGTATTGCAGTCCACCCTAGTTTTATGTGAATAGTCAGTAAAAGAACAATTCAGACCAGTACCTCTAACCTTGGTTGTCTTTTAATGATTTTTATTTCTACAGCATGATCAGGAGGGTTTATTGAGCATGGCAAATGCAGGCTGCAATACAAATGGTTCTCAGTTCTTTATCACAACAGTTCCAACTCCTCATTTGGATGGGAAACATGTGGTGTTTGGCCAAGTAATTAAAGGAATGGGTGTGGCAAGGATACTGGAAAATGTAGAAGTGAAAGGTGATAAACCTGTCAAAGTAAGTAAAAAGTTACAGTGAAATACACTTCTCTTAGTTGCTGCTATCTTAAAGAAATGTAAGTAAAAGGATCAGATGATTATTAGCTGGAAAAATGTTAGGATGACTTTTAGTATAGAGGCCTGGATCTGCCACCTCTTTTTTTGAAACTATTTTCTACAATGAGAGAGATTAGGACAATTTAAAAGGAGATTATTATTATTTCAACTTCAATCTTGGTGATTTTTGGTAAGTTACTTAAGTTTTCCTATACCTGTAAAACTGAGTCAATATGTATACTAGTACATAGTAGAGAGAGGACAGGAAACCAAGAATCCTGTCTGGACTCTGCCATTTAACCGGAGGTTTGGCCTCGATCTTGTTATTTAACTTTTCTTAGCCTGTTTCCTCATCCCATATAAATTACTTAAGGGTTTAGATTAGATTATATCACTGTAAAGATCTTTGTGTTCTAAATTCTGTGAATCCGAATGACCACTGGCAACCTGATTGGCAGGGTTGTGAGTGGGAATTGGAAACTCAAATACCTGTGGGAGGTGGGCTATCACTCAGTGTATGAAGGAAACAGTAGTCAATTGACAGCACATGTCCCACCTCAAGAAAATTACATAGAGAATGATACAGCTTTCAGTTTACTCTGTACACATTGAGCTGCTGGGTAGCCATAAAATATTTTTGTAAAATAGTGACATTGTATTACTTGGAATGTATGTAAAGGGCATTATTGTATTTAGAGCAGATACATGAGCCTCCTGATATCAGACTTTCGTTTTAGAAGTGACTTGGACAGTGTTGCACTTGACTTGGCAGCTGAATAACTTTTAAACTTAGACTTTTTAATCTCTCATTAATATGGTAGTGCACTTCTACAATTTAGGATTATTTTTACAGTTGTGCGTTATTGCAGAATGCGGAGAATTGAAGGAAGGGGATGATTGGGGAATATTCCCAAAAGATGGTTCTGGTGACAGTCATCCAGATTTCCCTGAGGATGCAGATATAGACTTAAAAGATGTGAGTACTTTCAGATTAGTCAAACTCTTAATTACTTAAATTACTAAAAACATTTAGTACTGAATTTTGAGCTTTTTGTATCAATCTGTCTTAATGATAGAGCCTAGCATTAAACCACATTACTTATTAAAATCCAACATTATTTGTATTCTTTCTTTTATACAGGTAGATAAAATTTTATTAATAACAGAAGACTTAAAAAACATTGGAAATACTTTTTTCAAATCGCAGAACTGGGAGATGGCCATTAAAAAATATACAAAAGTTTTAAGGTAATAAAATACTTTTAAAAAACTACTTTTAAGAACTTGTAAATTGAATTATAAACTGAAATTCAGAGTTATTTATTGTATTTTTGGCAAATTACTTGCAGAGTAACCAGGTGTGTTGAAATAGTTGCATTTCTTTTGTTGCCTCCACCTTATTTTGAAAAATTTCAAAATACAGAAAAGTTGAGTACATGAATACTCATGTACTTTTACCTACTACATTCACCCATTTTTAACATTTGCTATATTTGTTTTTGCAGAGTTGTTTTGAAAGGAAGTTGCTGATACTGTGACACTTTACCCCTAAGTATTTTAGCAAGTATTTCCTAAGAAACAAGGACAGGCTTCTGCATAACTTCAGTACCATTAAAGTACTCCCAAAATAACATTGATACAATATTATCTAATATGTAATCTATATTCAGATTTCCCCAATTGTTTCAATTTTTTTTTTACTTCAGAGTCCAAACCAAGATCATGCATTGGATCATTTGGCTTTATGTCTCTTTTTTTTTTTTTTTTAAGATTTTATTTATTTATTTTTTTCCCCCCAAAGCCCCAGTAGATAGTTGTATGTCACAGCTGCACATCCTTCTAGTTGCTGTATGTGGGACGCGGCCTCAGCATAGCCGGAGAAGTGGTGTGTCGGTGCGCGCCCAGGATCCGAACCCGGGCCGCCAGCAGCGGAGCGCGAGCACTTAACCGCTAAGCCACGGGGCCGGCCCTGGCTTTATGTCTCTAGTTTCCTCTAATTTTTATCAGTCTCCACTCTACATGTTTCTTATAGTCACTTGCATTTTGTGGATTCTAAATTAGTTGTCTCATATTTGTTTGATTGCTGTATTTGTTTGATTTCTTCCTCAGTATTAGTTTGAGGTTAAATATTTTGGCAAGAGGACTTAGGTAATGTTGTATATTTCCTATGACACCACATCCTGAAGGCACATGTGTGGCCTGTTTTGAGTTTCAGCACTTGGTTAAAGTGGTGTCAGCCAGATGTTTCTGTTATAAGACTACCTTTTCCCCTTTGTAAATAATTGATAAGTACTCTGTGAGATGATACTGTGAGATTGTGTGAATATCCATTCCCTAACCTTTCACCTAATGGTTTCAGCATTGTTGAAGACCCTTGCCTGATTACATTGATGGTTACAGAACTTTGATTTTTTTTTTTTTTTGGTGAGGAAGATCGGCCCTTGAGCTAACATCTCTTGCCAATCTTCCTCTTATTGTTTGAGGAAGATTGTTGCTGAGCTAACATCCGTGCCAACCTTCCTCTGTTGTGTCTGTGGGATGCCTCCACAGCATGGCTTGATGAGCAGTGTGTAGGTCTGCTCCCGGGATCTGAACCTGCGAACCCCAGGCCGCCAAAGTGGAGCATGAGAACTTAACCAGTATGCCACCCAGGCCAGCCCCAGAACTTTGATTTTCTAATTATATCATTCAGGCATTCTTCTGTTTGAAAGAGCCTTCCCACACTCCCCTCCTTTTTTAGAATCATTATAGACCTGTGAATTTTTTTCAGTTTAACCTGTTATTATACTGTTATCATCATTCTTTTTGATGCTCAAAGGGTTCCAAATTTATCCAGTGGAAGGCCCCTTTCCTATATCCTTTTGACATATTCCTGTTAGTCTGTGAGCACTTGCTTTCTGGCACGAGATGTTCCAGTCTCATCTTATACTTAACCTTATTTCCAGATCTGGTATCAGCAGTTTCACCAAGGAGCCCTGATTCTTTTCAGTGGGGAATAGACTTTAGAAATCAAATTCTGGGTGCCAAGTGTGCTCCTTGTTTCTGGGCCCTTTTCAGTGCACAGAGCTGGGAACTACAGTCATGCGTCAGTTAACAACGGGGATACATTCTGAGAAATGCAAGTTAGGTGATTTTGTCATTGTGTGAACGTCATACAATATACTTACACAAACCTGGATGGAATAACCTACTACACCTCTAGGCTATGTGGTGCCAGTCTTAATGGGACCACTGTTGTATATGTGGTCCATCGCTGACCAAAACGTCGTTATGTGATGCATGCTACATTAAAATACAATTCAAAACCAACACTACAGGGTTCTTCACCTTTTCCCATCCTATTCCCTCTCCCACAATAAGAACCTTGGTTCCAAACATAATTATACTGGAAAGTACATAATGGGGACCTGAGTTTTTTTTTTTTTTTTTTTAATTTTTTGTTTATTGCAGTAACATTGGTTTATAACATTGTAAAAATTTCAGGTGTACATCATTGTACTTCTATTTCTGCATAGATTACATCATGTTCACCACCAAAATACTAATTACAACCCATCACCACACACATGTACCGAATTATCCCTTTCACCCTCCTCCCTCCCCCCTTCCCCTCTGGTAACCACCAATCCAATCTCTTGGGACCTGAGTTTTAAAAAACAGAAAAGTGTTAATAGTGCATGATTATCTTTAAATTTGGGATTATTCTTAAATTGGCCTCTTTGAACACTTTGGGGAAAAAAGTTGGAAAAAATAAAAATAAAAAATCTTCTAAAGAAAAATAAGTATTTAAAATATTGTGATCATTAAGAATATTAATATTAGTATTTGATGAGCTTTTTGTATCAGAAATGACATAACTTTTTGACATAGTTGAAGAAGCAGACTAAGTCTTATTTATGTGGCATTCCATGCTACTTTTATTAATGTGTTCTCCAGATATGTAGAAGCTTCAAAGGCCGTTATTGAGAAAGCAGATAGATCCAAGCTGCAACCTGTAGCTTTAAGCTGTATGTTGAATATTGGTGCTTGTAAACTGAAGATGTCAAATTGGCAGGGAGCAATCGACAGTTGTTTGGAGGTAAGTCTGTTTGATGTTGGAATTTTTGAAGGAGTTGGATTATGACTTATCAACTTGAACAAAATGTATATATTATATACATTAATATATCTTATTACATAGGACCTAATAAGACTTGATAAAACATAATTTAAAAGTCATCTTATCTCTCAATCCATTTATTTACCTTATAACACTGTGTCAGTATCTATGAAGATACTTTTCCTGTTTTCCTCCAAGGATATATATCAGCTTATTTATTCATTTAACAGATTGAGCACTTGTTATGTGCTAGGCATTGGAAGACCAAGCCAGGAATGATTAAGAATGTGGGTTGTGGAGTCAGTCAGACATAGTTTTTAATTAGACTCTGTCACTTATTAGCTTTGTGATCTTGGGGAAGTTCCTAATTTTAGAGTCTTAATTTGTTTATATGTTAAATGAAAATAATACTACTTGCCTCGTGGGGTTGTTATAAGGATTACTTAACATCTGTAAAGCATTTAGCCCAGTGTTGGGCACGTGTTAAGCACCCAGCAGAGACTAGGTATTTGAACTAAAAGACAGACCTATGCCCTCAACGAACTTATTATTTGGTGGAAGAGGGAGTCAATTTTAATTTAGGGTTATGAGGACTTATATAGGGAGAATGGGTACTACTGGAACATATGGAAAGGTCACCTGTTTTTATGGGGGCATCCAGGAATACTAACTGATAAAGCTAGGAAGGTTGGCAGCATTACCTTCCTCAAATAGAGCAATTATGACTCTCTCCCTATTGTATGGTTTGCTGAAAAAATTTCCAAATGAAACCATCTATTTTAGAAAGACCACCCCCAGTAATTTTTACATGTATTGCACATTAAGCTATGTGCATAGATCAGCCATGCCCAGAGCAAGTAGAAATAAAATGAGAGGGCCGGCCCCGTGGCTTAGTGGTTAAGTACACACGCTCTGCTACTGGCAGCCCAGGTTCGGATCCAGGGCGCGCACTGACGCACCGCTTCTCCGGCCATGCTGAGGCCACGTCCCACGTACAGCAACTAGGAGGATGTGCAACTATGACACACAACTATCTACTGGGGCTTTGGGGGAAAATAAATAAAAAAATTAAAAAAAAAAAAAAAAGAAATAAAATGAGATCCTAATTTGGTGGAATAAGGGAAAAGAATATATTTAGAAGGGAGGATACAACAGAGGGAAAAAGTTATCATAGGGAAAGATTGGTCTTCACTCTGCATCTCTTTTTGACCTTTGTGAGGCAGACAGTATACCCTTTTCATAAGTAAACAAAATATATTGTATTTAAAATGTTTGTTTCAGAAGAGAGAGTTATCTGAAGTTACACTCCTTTAAAAAAGCCCTAGATCTCAAGTGAGAGTGTATATGAATTTTTATGCAAAATGGTTTTTATTATCAGTTAGGGCCCAATCAGGAGATACAAACCTCATAGTAATTTGAACAAAGTTCACTATAAAAGGATATATAAGAGGAGATTGGAATAATGAGGGATTGGCTAGTAAAGAGAATTCTAAAGAATAGGGGAATAGCAGATATATATATAAAATATATATAAAATATAGGAGCAGCTGCTCCCTCTGAGATGCAGCCCCCAAGGAAGAGGCACCTCTCCACGCCCCTTGACTGAGATTCACATCTCATTGGAGAAGGCATGTGACTCACTGGGTAGTAGAGAAGTTCACTGGGTACCATTCTTGTGAGAGTCACTGGAGTGCTTGGGCAAGTTGCCTGCTGGGAGCTGCTGTGTGCTGTTGACCAAGGTCACTGCAGGAGCCTAATGAGAGGAGCACACTTTCTCTTCCATGACCACTTAGCACCCTCTACTGACAAAATTTAACAATGTGCTAGCTGGCAGAGGAGAGATTTTATAGGGTCCAGCTCCATTATCACAGAGTGGTGAAGATTTGGAGCTGACAGGCAAGACATTAAGACCTAGCATATATATTTAATACTTAATATTTAGATAACAATACTCATTTTATAATTTTTTGTAGGCTCTTGAAATAGACCCATCAAATACCAAAGCCCTGTACCGCAGAGCTCAAGGATGGCAAGGATTAAAAGAATACGATCAAGCATTGGTAAAATTTTGTTCTAAATTTTAATTTTTTTAAATAGACAACCATCTTCATAAATCATACATTTAATATTTCACTAAATATTTTTTCCAATTAAAGGCTGATCTTAAGAAAGCTCAGGAGATAGCACCAGAAGATAAAGGTAAGTTGCAGTTTTTGTAGTGAAAGTTCATTTTGTCCTTTAAGAATTTGTCCTTATGAACCACTGTACCCTATTTATTAACAGATGTTACAGAATGCCTGTTATTGGGCCAGGCACTGATCATTCTGCAGTGAAAAAACAGTCAAGGTCCCTGCCCTCAAAGAGCTTACATTCTAGTCTTTCTCCAGAATACTAATTTTCAAATATCTGAATACTATTTGTTCTGCTGTATCACTTGAGATCTGGTTCTTATTACTGTAATTCTAGTTGAAAGCACAGCACTAAAAGATATAGTATTTATGGTGAATTTAATGTTTGGGACATTCCGTAAGATGAATGTGGCCATAAGCTAAGTATTCTAGCTACTGGATAAGGAAAGCTTTGGAAAGCTATGACAAAAATAAGTTTGTTTTTCAAATAAATGAATTACAAATAGTGATACTAGATCTAGATATTAAAATATATCTTTCATCTCTTATTGCTAAAGTCAAACAGGGGAGGCACTTAACTGCCCTCTAATGGAGAGGGAGAAGGCAGATCTCTGTATAATTCAATTAGAGTTCTCTGAACTGACAGTCTTCTGAAATTATGCATCATGATTTTTGTGTTTGTGCAATTGCTTTCTCAGAGTAAAGTTTTCTGTTAATAGGAATTAGTTTATGGAGAAGAAAAGTTTTACCAAGGGAGAGTTAACTATCATACTTACATATTTTGGTCAACCTAATTTGTTTGGATGTTTTGAGAAATAACTCATATTACGTATTTATTTTGCAGCTATCCAGGCAGAATTGCTGAAAGTCAAACAAAAGATAAAGGCACAGAAGGATAAAGAGAAGGCAGCATATGCAAAAATGTTTGCTTAATAAGGATTCAGTTTTGCTTAAATATTATGCATTGATTGTATAAAGGCAATAAGAAAATTTTAAGGGTTTTTGTCTATTATATAAAGGATCCCTAATGTGTTTCCTTTGATATTTCAGTTCCCCATTGTTTACAGGTTAGGAATACTGATATAGGTTCACTCTTAATAAAACAGTGTTACAAAATACAGTGAAACTGATTTTTCAGTGAAACTGATTTTTTTTTAAATGGCTATCTGCATTATTCACAAAGAAGAATGGTATCCAGCCTTTTCTTAAACTCCTAAAGACATATCCTGTTGAATAAACAGATGAAAGCTTAAGTTTGTATATCGTTTCCCTCAATTCTTTGATGTATTTTTTTGTGGTTGGTTTGTGCATGTTCAGGAGTCAGCAGACTTTGTCCAAAGGGCTTGATAGTAAATATGTTGGGCTTTGTGGACCACTATATTCTGTCATAACTACTTGGTTCTGCAGATGTAGCTAAAAGGTAGCCACAGACCATGTGTAAACCAGTGGGCGTGGCTGTGTTCCAGTAAATCTATTCATAAGAATAAGTGGTAGGCTGGATGCCAACCTCTGGTCTAGATTATACGTTTAGTTTTGATGAGTCCAATGTACAATTAAAAGGCCAATAGCACATTTTGCTGTTCATACTAAATCTCTGAAGACTTGAAGAGGTAAACAGTATATCACTTATAAAGTTTTAAGAGAAACATGCATAATTTTTTATGGGGCAATTTTAGGTATAGTATAAAATTTTTATTTCACTGATAATGATGTTATGAACATTCTGATCAATAATATGCTGTAAGATATTTTGACACTTGTTAACTTCTGAACATTCTAAAGTTAGCTTGTCATACATTTTAAAGAAACTGGCTATCAAATGTGCCTGCAGTGAAATCAGTTGCAGTTTACATTCCATTGTAAGCAGGTCCTCCACCACCTTCGGGTACCACCCAGTTAATATTCTGACTTGGATCTTTAATATCACATGTTTTACAGTGCACACAGTTCTGAGCATTTATCTGTAACCGAAATCCATCACCTTGTTCCAAAGGTACAAATTCATAAACTCCTGTGAGGAAAGAAAAATATATAATATTGTGAAGTACCTAACTTTTTAAATTCAAAAGTATAAACTGAAGTCCCAGAAACAGTAGCTACAGAAAGCATGAAGGATTGTTTTCTGAATGTTTACCCATAAAGAATATTATGAAGATTTTGGTGTGTGCTATTTCTGTTAGTATAAATTAAACATAGATAAAAGCAGAAGGTATAGCAGTATTTGGCTGAGTTAGTCTTACTAACAAGGGAACTCAACATTTAGCCGTCTTGGAGTTCTAATTTTATATAGAGATGTGTACTATAGCTGAAAAGACAAACAGATCCAGTCCTTACCCTCAGGGAGGTTATAATCTACTGTGATGACAGAAATGACTGAAAAGTAAAGTCAAAGACAGTCAAGGTCCCTGCCGTCAAAGATCTTATATTCTAGACTCTCCAGAATGTACTAATTTTCACATATGTAAATCATTTGAGACCTAGTTCTCATTCTAATTGTAGTTGAAAGCTCAGCATTAAAAGATACAGTATTCATGATGAATTTAAAGTTAGGGACTATTTCCTTGAGCTGAACGTGGCTATAACCTAGTATTTTAGTATATATACATATATATACCATATGTGTGTGTGTATCTATATGAGCAGCCACGACAGAAATGATTTTTTTAAAACGTCATGTAAACATGGGAAGGTATTCTTTGGTGTTCCGTAATCCTTATCTTGGTCTAAGGGTAGACGGAAAGGCTTTTTTTGAGAAATGTTATCTGAACTAGGCTTAGCAAAAATTCTCTAATATAACATTGCTAGTTAAAGAACTATAAAAATAATGAGTTTCTAAAGGAAGCTGGATATAACAAGTCATTTACAATTTCTAAGCAATGGAAAGAGGTATAGAAATGTCTTAAAATAGTGGAAGCATATTCCTAACATGTTTAAAACAAATACTTGTATTTTAGGAATGGATGGAAATCACATTACTGACCTGCAGGGCAGAATCGCTGCTCGGGCCCATCATATATTGACAGATTTCTATTTACAGGTATACTGTCATCCTTTAAGGTTAAATGTGCTGGCTGATCATGTTCATGATTAGTACCACTCAGAGCCACAGATGACAAAAGGTCAAAACTGATCTGTCCGTCGGGTTTTGGATACTCAATAGGTGTGCAATCCTTGGCTGGCTTGAGCTGATCAGAGTCAGAACCTTCAACAGTTTTGAAGAAGATTTTTTTTTTTTTTTTAATTTTTTGTTTATTGCAGTAACATTGGTTTATAACATTGTAAAAATTTCAGGTGTACATCACTGTACTTCTATTTCTGCATAGATTACATCATGTTCACCACCAAAATACTAATTACAACCCATCACCACACACATGTACCGAATTATCCCTTTCACCCTTCTCCCTCCCCCCTTCCCCTCTGGTAACCACCAGTCTAATCTCTGTCCCTATGTGTTTGTTTATTGTTGTTATTATCTACTACTTAATGAAGGAAATCATACGGTATTTGACCTCCCTCTGAAGAAGATTTTTAATTAAAATATAACACTAACTTTACTTTCTTAAACATTTTTCTAAAAACTTGAAAATATTATACCCAAGAAATAAGACTTTAGCCCTCTTAAAATAACAATACACTGTTCTCTTAAAAATACTGAATTTATCATTTCTCTAATAAAGCAAGTTTAAAACATTAAAGTCAAAAAAGCACACTTTCGGGGCCTGCCTGGTGGCGTAGCGGTTAAGTGTGTGCACTCTGCTTTGGTGGCCTGGGGTTTGCAGGTTCGGATCCCAGGCACACAAGGACACAGCACTTGTCAAGCCATGCTGTGGCGGCGTCCCATATAAAGTAGAGGAAGATGGGCACGGATGTTAGCCCAGGGCCAGTCTTCCTCAGCAAAAAGAGGAAGACTGGCATCGGATGTTAGCTCAGGGCTAATCTTCCTCACAGAAAAAAAAAAAAAGTTCACTTTCTCCACTAATCAGTGGATCTCATTGATGACTTTTTATTTGCCTTGAGCTAACATCTGTTGCCAGTCTTTCCCTTTTTGCTCGAGCAAGATTCGCCCTGTGCTAACATCTGTGCCAATATTCCTCTGTCTTGTATGTGGGTTGCCACCACAGTATGGCAACTAATGAGTGATGTAGGTCTGCACCTAGGAACTGAACCCAGGCCGCCAAAGCGGAGTGCACCAAACCTAACTACTAGGCCACAGGGCTGGCCCCCCATTTATGAATTTTTAATAATTATAACATTCATACTCTCAAATATGTTTGGATTACCTTTATGTTTTAGAGTCCATGGCTCCATTCCTCTAAATATCCAGTAAAATATTCCAGTGTAAATCATCCCTCCATACACACCCAGTATTCCATGGCAGGACGGTCTTATATTTCTAACAGTATATAGTTCTTTCCATACCCATGATTTCTTCAAATTCTCCTCATACTCGGTTACATGGAGTCCTTTATTATAAAAACATGAAATGTTAAGTGTGAAACTGCCTCAAGGAGTATAAAATACTTTATCATCAAGGTATTTTAATCTTGTAATATGTGATTAGTGATTATTAAGTAATTTTAAAAAACAAGTGGTCATATAAGACCACTATGAAGAATCTTTCATGCATAAATGTTAGCATCTTCAAAAAGATAACCATTTGATACATGTTATTAACACTCAGTAAGGCATTTGATTTTTTATAATGGTAGCATGGAAAATTCAGTGAACCTGAAAAGGAAGCTTAAGATAAAAAGTTTATGCTACCTATAAAAGCAAAAATTTTTATAATTTATCAATGAAACACTTCTACCTGTTATGGGTTGAACTGTGTCCCCCTAAAAAGATATTCTGAAGTCCTAACCCCCAGGATCTCAGAATGGGTCAGAATAAGGTCATTGCAGATGTAATTGGTTAAGATGAGGTCATACTGGAGTACAGTGGGTCCTTAATCCAATGACTGGTGTCCTTATAAGATGAGAGACAGACATGCAGAGAGAAAACAGCCAGGTGAAGATGGAGGCAGAGACTGGAGTTATTCCGCCACAAGCCAAGGAATGCCTGGGGCTATTAGAAGCTGAGAGAGGCAAGAAAGGATTCACCCCTAGAGACTTCAGAAAGAGTATCGCCCTGCTAGCCTGTAGAACTCAGAATAAATTTCTGTTGTTTTAAGCCACCCACTTTGTGGTACTTTGTTGCGGCAGCCCTAGGGAATTATAACAAGACCTAAAACTTGGCGCATCGTTTAATATTTAATGGGACAAATTGGTTCTTCTTAACTCTTGTGAATGCCATAGTGACTACTCTTTCTGGTCACTGTTTCCTTTTCTGCCTCCACTTCCCTTCAGGCTTTAATCCTCAAGCTAGTCTTTGGTGATCTACTTGCTCCAGTACTATCTATGTGTGGTACTATGTGTACATGATACAGTGAAAGTATGGCTGGTGGACCAACAAGGAAAAATACTTGGCAAGAATATTAAAAAAAAAGTTCCACTACTCAACCATTATACACCATCTTGCCTATTCTGTTCTCCCTAAAGCATCCTCTTGCCTTTTCTATGTTCTACCTTATCTCCTTCCTCTCCCACACCCTAGGCCTCCATTCCTACAACAACATTTGGAGGCATCATCAGGTTGCATACTTCTAAGTAGAAGAACATTTGTTATCTGGGGTTATAAGGAATAAGGCTTATTTATCAAATATATATTGACTTACTACAGTGTGCCAGGTGTTTGGGATTCATAGTGAATAAAGTCCCTGATGTCTTGGAGTTTTCCATCCAAGAGGCAAGAGACAAAGTTGATAAGTAAATTATATAGTATGCAAAAAGGTGGAACATACTATAGGAAAAAACAGTGCAGGGGTGGGTGGCGTTGGTTGGGAGTGCTGTGTGTGCGTGTTGCAAAATAATTGATATGGTCAAGGTAAGAGAAAGTGACATTTGAGCAAAGGTGAAGGAAGCAAGGGAGTCAGCCATGAGCAAAGACCATGAGATGGGAGCATGCCTGGCATATTCCAGAAGCAGCGAAGAAGCCAGTGAGGCTGGAATGGAGAGTAAGAAGAGATGAAGTCAGAGAGGGGATAGAACTTTTGCTTTGGAGAAAAACCGAGAATCACCAGAGGGTATTTTTACATTAAGGGTTTACTGAGATGTAGTGCTAGCTGTCCCTCTCCACCACAGCAGAAGGGTGTGCTTGCAAAGCCTGCTAAGGAATAGGTGCTGCTCGATTCTGTGTTCTGCAAAGCTGTTCTGTTTTCAGGCTGAAGATACTTAAGTATTTGTGAGGTATCTTAGCGTGTCTATTACATGTATGTAATGTAATGCAGAACTGTCAAACTTGAAATCACTTCTAAGTAGGCTGGCACCACTGGTATTCTACTTTTGATGTGAATAAAACAGAACATTGCTATAAAAACTTGACTAATTATTGAGAGTAGGGTCATGTAGTTTTCTTTGCACAGCACACATCTTAATGCTTTGTGTAAAGGGACAGATACAATATATATCTTCTAATGTCAATTAAAATATACAGAAAAAAGACCTCAAGATTTTTTTTTTGGGGGGGTGAGGAAGATTGGCCCTGAGCCAACATCTGCCAATCCTCCTCTTTTTGCTGAGGAGGACTAGCCTGGGCTAACATCCATGCCCATCTTCCTCTATTTTATATGGGACGCCGCCACAGCATGGCTTGACAAGCGGTGCGCCGGTGCGCACCCGGGATCTGAACCGGCAAACCCTGGGCTGCTGCAGCAGAGCGCGTGCACTTAACCACTTGCGCCACCGGGCCGGCCCCTCAAGATTTTTAATTGTATTGATTTTCATCCTCTATCTTGATTATATGCTTCTTTTTAAATGTCTCAGTGAAAAACCTGACAATTTTCTATACTTTAAATGGGACGTTCTTACCTATTGTCTTTGATTGGAGATTTTCACTAGTTAGTTGATCAAAAATAGATTCTGCTGCCAAAATTCCACTTTTCATTGCTGTGTGGGTACCTTTGATCTTGGGAACATTCATGAAACCAGGGCTACAACCAATTAGTAAACCACCAGGAAAGGTGAGTTTTGGTATAGACTGGGGAAAGAAACATTCAAAATACATTTGTTAGCTCAAACAAGTAAAACTGAATACTCCAAATGATAGCCTCTTAAAAATCTAAAACTTCAGGGAAAAACTGGAACAAAACAAAATAAAACAAAAAACATGAAAATGAATCTAGTGAAAGAAAAAACCAGATCAAGGACAGTTTCTCTCCCCTCCCCTAAGAATAAGCATGAGGACTGTTATTATTGTTTATTAAGAGTTTTTCCTTCTCCCTCCCCATGACTGACCTACGTGAGACAGATTTAAGACTGGCGTGTTAACATATTTAAATAAATTTTTTTTATTTGTACATATCCACGTCAGAGTTAAAAAACAGTCTCTAAACCTGAACAACTATTATCTGAATTGTGATCTGCTTTTACATGCATTCTGGGTAACACATGATTTACGAAGGCTGTTCTCTTAATTCTATATCTCCTTTTTATTTACTTTGACATCTAGGGATGGAAAACTAGGTTCTAATCATGGCATCACTACAATTAGCTACTAGCTTAAATAATATATTTTAATGAATTTAAGAATAAGTTGAGTTGCCAAAATAAATTTTAACACAGTTGTTTGGGCCTCAGTATACATTTCTGATACAAAACAATGTGATAAAGGGTGGTGATATTTTTTGGTTTAGCCAATAAAAGCCTATATATACCCCACAATGTAGCAGCTGAACTATAGATTGTTTGCATGGGAAATGTACTCTAATCTATATTTTGTAAAGGAAAGAAGACAGAACCAGTGCAAGAGTTGTTCTTTTCTCCTCTGTATTTTTTCTTCTCTAAGGGCTTCCTAAAATATGTAAGGGTCTTTGTCGAGGAAGAGGTAGATGGTAAAAGTTTGGCTGATGGCGCTGAGAGGAGCTCTGAGAAGAGGGGGTTAACAGAGAAACTACAGCTATCAGCTGCGAAAGACATGGTCAGGTGTGTTTTTAAGTTCTGGGAGGATCCTACCCTGTGTGGGATGTGATACTGGCAGCTGGGCATCTTGTTAAGGAACCAGGAACTAAGGAAAAGTTGCACTGAGCAATGTTGTACTTTCGGACATTCATTAAACTAGGGCTACAAATAATTAAAAACCCATCAGGAAAGATGAGTTTTGGTATAGACTGAAGAAAGAGTGAAACAGAAAGTCATGCAATATTTATTAGCTCAAAAGAAACAAAATTGAATGTTCAAAATGATTGCCTCTTAAGGTCTTCAAAAACTTACTGGAAATAAATTTCTGAATCTTTGACTAATTAAATCAGAAAATTTAAGTAAAAAGTGTGTGTGTGGTTATCTCTTCCTGCCAATCTGCAGATCATCTGAAATGGTGAAGCACACAAGGCAGATGTTTTAAAATACAAATCTGTATGTACTATTTTTTTTTTTTTTTGTGGGGAAGATCAGCCCTGAGCTAACATCTGTGCTAATCCTCCTCTTCTTTTGCTGAGGACCGGCTCTAACATCTATTGCCAATCCTCCTCCTTCCCCACCCCCCCCAAAGCCCCAGTAGTTAGTTGTATGTCATAGTTGCACATCTTTCTAGTTGCTGTATGTGGGACACGGCCTCAGCATGGCCGGAGAAGCGGTGCGTCGGTGCGCGCCCAGGATCCGAACCCGGGCCGCCAGTAGCAGAGCGCGAGCACTTAACTGCTAAGCCACGGGGCCGGCCCTGTATGTACTATTGAATATACTAAAACCTTTACACTACAAATTAAAATGTAGAATTAGACTGGTAGTAGGTATTATGGACATTACTCAGAGGAGTTTAATGGGCTTGAACATAGCTATGCAATTCAATAAATTTTTGTTGCAAATGAATTACTACTCTAGAAACAAAAACAACCTCATGAGAAGTAATCCCATAACAACAGAGCTTAGGGACAGTGTTATTTTAAGAATCCAGTGATGATGTTTATAATTTAGCTATAATTTTACTTGACTTTATGAATTACTGTTACAGTAATAAAGCATTTAGAACTTCCCTTTAAGTCAACCCCTCCCCAATTTTTCTATTATCTGTTACTTTTACAATAGATTTTATAAAAAAAGATAAGCAATTTCTAAAATAGTTCTAGATTCTCAGAATATTAGAGACAAAAGGATCATCTTTACAGATGATCCCTTAAGACAAGAGAAGTTAAGTAACTTGCTGCAAATCATTTCGTAGAAGTTTTAGAGTTCATTTTTAGATCATCTTGCCTGTCTAATACTATTTCCACAACAGTACTAACAGCTTTTATCATAGTTAGCTATCTAGGTCTTATTTCATTGTTTAATTAGTATATACTGATAGTATATACATTGTTTAATTAGTATATACTGAATACATTACCTGCATTTGGTAAGATTTATTTTGAACATATACTAAAACAGGACAATTAAGGTTAAAAGATTAACAGAGGCCACCTAAAAGGCATGGATGTTACTAGGTAGTTGGGATGAATTAATTACCTTTGCTGAAAACTAAATTTCCTTTTGAGTTTCCTGGCAGCTAAGGAATAAAGGGAAATATCTTGGATCACATAGTTTTTATTTTCCGGTTAAAACAAACCAACAAACAAAAAAAGCTCATGAATTTATCTTTGGAGATCAATATATTCTTAAAACCAAATTCATGGTGTAATTTATTTAGCTACTGTGTGACGTAGTTTTATAAATACTAGGTGCTTTGCTTAATTCTTTAAATTTTCTTCCTATGGGATAATTTTCTATTCTTTATCTGAATTTGTTACATTATATTTTCAGTGCTGAATTTATAACACAGAAATGAGGAGTAAAAAAGTAGGAAGAGTTACCTGAAAGCCACCTTCATTGAGAGCTCTGGCTCCATATGCAATCCTTTTTCCACCTTCCAAAGTTGGCTGAATGCTGGGATGGTGTTTCCACCTCTGGAACTCTCTAAATGGACTCAGGTACGGATTTTGATAGTCTAGACCAACCTTAAAATTTTTATATTTAAATTTGATATATTTATATATTTATACAATTTCAAATTAAATCAAGCTAAAATGTGAGCAATATTTATCAGAAAACATGTACATTAAATTTCTTGTACTCAAAGTATTCGGGGAAATATATGCAGTAACCCAAATTTAAATAAATAACTGAATAAAATCTGTTTGAAAAAGAAAGGTCAACAAAAAGATGCCATGTGTTTATATTTGGCAAAACTTAAAAAATTTAGAACATATTAACAAATCATTGTGTTTTGTAAATCAAAGTCCAAATTAAAAAAATATTTGTAGGTAAGTATCTCACATTATGTTTCTACAAAAGGAGTTGTAATTATTTCTTATTCATTTATCAATACCAACCCTAAATATGAACTAATCAAAAGCTGTACTACTGAGGCAAAAGTAAAGAAACAGGAGGCAGTCATATTTAGAAAAAGACGGGTTACAGAAATAAAGACGACTACATTTTACAAGGCATTACCAAAGTGCTGAAACTAATAACCAACCCTTTTTTGCTTTGAAAAGATTAAGTCACTGGAATAACTACACAAAGGTGATGCACTGAACACTTGGCTGGGTGTCATAACATACCAATAATGCACACACTTAACAATGTGTCACATACAAATCTAATCATGACACTAAACTATAAAGCTGCCACCAACTGCAAAGTGCAGAAACTCATATTATTTTTCCATTCCTTCTAATGTTCAAGATGTAATTTACTGCAAAGATATAGGTGGTCAAAAAAGGAGAAAATGTTCATGTTTTAAAAAAGTTGTAGGTTCAAACCCAGGGCTGATTTTATTTTCAGTGGAAGAATGCCATAGTGGAAATGGGCTTTAAAGTCAGATAGGTTCAGGCATGAATCCTGCCTCTGTCATTTAATGCGTGTATGTGGGAAAGTTGTTTAACCTGTTTTGACTTCAGTTTTCCCATCAGTAAAATAAGGATATACCCACTTCATAGGATTGTTATAAAACTTAGAATTCTCAGTAAAGCATCCAGCACAGTGCCTAGCATGGAGTAGCCACGATCACTAAAGTTATGTGCGTTTAAGTAAACTAATGTCCATAATAGCCACAAGCACTTTACATACTGATAAAGTTAGAAAGTAAGCTCTAAATGAAAAGCATTTTACATTCTCAAGATTCAAAACTCCTGTTTATAACACTGAAGATCCAATGACTCTAAGAGTAGAACTTTTCACAATAGGAATATAACTTACCACCAAACCAAGAGCTATCAGGGGTTCACCTTCATTTAAATGATAGAGGAAAGAGCCTCCATAAGTATGTCTGTCCAAGGGCCAACCAACAGTGTGATCTACTCTCCCAGGTTTCCACTTCTTTTCATCAATAATCCACAACTAAAAAAAAAGAGGGTCCTAGTGTTGCTTAAATTTTTTATGTCACCACAATGTGTAAAACTTACCAAGTTTTATGTTTTATTTATGAAAATTACAAGTGAAAAACTGTAAGAAGAGAAACACAAAAATGTACTTCAAATATCAAAGAAAATTATATCAAACTGCAGCATGGTGAATCAGAGTAAAAAAACAGGTCAGAAAAGTTATAAACTCTTTAAGACATTAACTAGATTCTCAAATTGGTAAGACTTTCCATGGGATTACAAGACACACCACTGAAGAGATGAGGGCAACTTCCGGGGTGCTGGTAAGGTTCCATATCTTGGTTACATGGATGTGTTCACCTTATAAAAATTAACTGAGCTGTACACTTCAGCTCTGTTGTTATTTTACACTACAGATGTCATTCTTCCATAAAACAGTTTACTTCCTCCTCTACTCCTCCCTCCCCAATTGAGGCAGACTATTCATCCTATTTTCAGAATGGGAAGTTTAAAATTTTAAACTATTTCCATCTGAAATATTATCTAAAAAATCACATATTATGTGCAGTCAGATAATATTATGTGCAATCTACCAAAACAATTAAGCCCTTATTCACAATATAACGAATCTAGTTATATAGAGAATTTGAACTTTTCTGAGCTTTACCCTAAAAACATATTTAAACAAAAGGGTTATAATGAAACTTTTACACTCTAATAAGCCTAAGGTTTGGGAAAATAGACTGGAGATTGGATAAACTGAGAAAATACACAACACTTAACCTAATTAAATTTTAGGTTACAGATCAATATACTATGGCTGAGTGTGTATTTCATAAACTAAATTATCTTCACATTACAATTTTAAGTGAACAATTCTTGTAGGATGTGGTCATCCAACAAATAGCATACGGATAAAGGTCAAACCCTATTAGGGCAGATGGCATTACAATGAAAAAAAATCAATGTTACAAATATTTTCAAGTTCAAGACTTAGTTCAAGCAACATTTGATAAAACAATTACAACATATAGATACAATTTAGATAATAATGGAATTTGATTAGTACTATTTTCTAGCCCCTTGAAAAATATCCCAAATATTTTCAGTTGTAATGAACATTTCAAGTCAATGAAAAATATAACTGTAAAATTAGATCAATATTATAAAGTACATGATAATACAAATGAATTTAAGCTCCATCTTTCAAAATTAAAATTGCAAAAACAAACCAGGATACCTCCTTCAGTCCAATTCCATAGGTTTGGGGTTCACAATTGGCCCTCAAATCAAATTTCTTATACAGTTGCTTGGCTAGATGTCCGTGGCAACCCTCTGCAAAAACTGTGACTTTGGCATGTAGTTCTAGTCCTCTCTCAAATGTTGTCTGAAAAAGAAAAACATGTTAAATTGCAACATTTGACAAGTTAAAAAATATTCACATTCTGGTCAATTTTGAATTGATTCAGGTGTAGAAGAGATAGTGTAAATATGTAATCTTAGAAATAAAACTAAGGGGCCAGCCCGGTGGCATAGTGTTTAAGTTCATGCATTCCGCTTTGGCGGCCTGGGGTACACCAGTTTGGATCCTGGGTGCGGACATACTCACGGTTCATCAAGCCATGCTGAGGTAGCATCCCATATAGAAGAGCTACAACTCTACAACTATGATACACAAGTATGTACTGGGGCTTTGGGGATAAAAAATAAAACTAAGAGTACTGTTTTAAGTGGAATCTAATTTAAATTTAAAGTATATTTTGTCTTTGTTATATTTTTCTTTTACTTCGAAAGTACTTGATTAAATCGTTAAGTTTGTAAGAATTAAAAAAGCAAATAAGCATGCTTATGCTAAAAAAAATTTTCTATAAATGAATATAAAGTGAAAAGAGAAAGGCCATTTCCCCACTGTTCCTGATTTTCCAGTCCTATCATTTGAAGCAAAAAACACTATTAATAGCTTTCTTGTGCATCATGCCAGAAAATTTCCATGAATAAAAACTACATAGAGCCCATTTAAATCTTTCTAACACAAATAGGATCATAGTAAATATACTCTTCAGCTACTTACTTTTTTCACTTTAATTTTACTTGTACTTTATTGTTGAATGTATACTGTAAAACTGAAATGCTCTTTCCAAGGGAAAAAAAGCCACAAAGTCTTTCTCTCTCTTTTGCTGTCTATATTTTGCACTTATGTTTGGCACATGGCAGGTACTTAATAACGTTACACAATAAAGGAATACACAACAATCAAGTAAGTCTCTTATGAAATACCTTTCCTGATATTTCTCTATTCATATATTTGCATGTATGTGTGTACACAGACACATTCATACAAAAAATAGGTTTATAATGACAAACTGTTTTATAACTGTTTTTGTGTGATTTGCCTAAGGCAATTTATACCAAATAAAGCATTCATTTTTAATGTTTGAATAGATTGTCTAATTTTTCAACCAATTCTGAACAGTTGGACATTTAGGTTGTTCCAGTGTGTTTCACTACTATAAGCATTGCTTGGATGAATATCCCTGGTGCTAAATATTCTGTTTGAATGGTAAGAATTATTTCATTATTAATTTAATATCTTTGTTCTAGAATTGAACATCTTCCACATGTTTATCAGTAACTTCTTTTTTTTTTTTTTTTTTTTTAAATATTTTATTTATTCATTTTTTTCCCCCCAAACCCCCAACAGATTGTTTTATGTCATAGGTTCACATCCTTCTAGTTGCTGTACGTGGGACTCGGCCTCGCGCTGGACGGAGAAGTGGTGCCTTGGGGCGCGCCCGGGATCCGAACCCAGGCCGCCAGCATCAGAGCGCGCGCACTTAACCGCTAAGCCACAGAGCCGGCCCTATCAGTAACTTCTATGTTTTCTTGTGAAATGCTTATTCACGTCATATATATGCATACATGTATAGTACACATGCACACACATCCTATAAAAACTTTATCTCAGTACCTTTTTATTTTGTTCGTCTCCTTCCTCTTATTACACGTCACTCATCCATGAACCGTGTTAACAGTCTAGTATATACAATTTTACACAAATATATAGGCACATATACATATTGAAATACTTACATATACACAAACTTTTTTGGGTCTTGGTTTATTTTACAAAAAAAGGATAACATAATACAAACTTTTCTGTATCTTATTTTTCTCACTTAATACTTTATGGAAGTCTTTTCAAGTCACTGTACAGCTCAAAATCTTTCTCTTTAAAGGCTGGGTCATGGTCCATGCGGAAATACCATAGGTTATTCAGCCATTCTGCGAATGGATAATAGCCATTCACCATGTTTCCAGTTTATTTGCGACTATAAACAATGTTATAAAACATACACCCTTGTATATATATCCTTAGAATAGTGGTGCTTTTATTCCTGTAAGATAGATTCCCAGGAGCGGCAGTGTTAGATAAAAGGGCACACCTATTTTTATTTTACTAGATATTACCAGATTGCCTTCCAAAAGGTCTGAAGCAATTAATATTTCCACCAGCAGTATATAAGAAGACTCTTTTCCCTATAGCTCAGCTAGTGATAGATATAACTGTTCCTTTTACATTTTTGCTAAATGTAGCAGTAACTCACTGCTATTTTAATTTGCCTTTCCCTGACTACTGTTTTCAGCATCATCTTCTTTTTGATTCAAGAAATATTAAATGAATGCCAACAGTGTGCCAGGTTCTATGCTAGGCATTGGGAATACAGAGATGAATAAAAAACATGTTCCTCTCCCTCAGGCAGACATTGAATAAATACATGAGTATATAATTACCAATTATGATTAAGTGCTATGAATGCAAGCATAGGCTGTTATGAGAGAGAATAATAGAAGGGAGCTATTCTGGATTGGGTGGACAGGAAAGGCCTCTTTAAAGAAATTACATTTCAGCTGTGGACTCTGAAGAAAAGGTATTTAAGAATCTTTCCTTATGATTAGCGGTCACTTGGATTTGCTCTTCTGTGAACTGTCAATTCTTCAGATTCTCTCCATTTTCCTAATATATCTTTTTTCTCATCAATTAATAAGTGCTCTTTGATATTATAAATAGTCAAACTTTTTTTCCCCAATCTACTGTTTATCCACAGAGTTTACAGTATCTTTTGGTATAGAGAAGTGTTTAATTTTTACATAGTTAAAAAAGGTCTGCCTCCTATAGCTTTTTAATTTCTTTCTCAGTAGGATGGCTTACCCTACCCCTAGATTGTAAGTGTAATCTAGATTTCTTTCTGATTTTTTTATTGTTTTAAGAAATAATCAGAATTAAAAAAAATGAAGTTTCAACTCTGTGGTTTCCAGATGGACATACAGGTTTCCCAGCACCACTTATAAAACAATTCAATCTTAATGAGCTAAAATATTACTTAGTACATTTCTGTTTCCTCTTAGAGGCAACATGCCCCTTAGGGTTCAAGGGACAGACTCTGGAGTCACACTGCCTATACTATTTAAATCTCAGCCCCACTAGTTAACAGCTTTCTGACCTTGGGCAAGTTACTTAACCTCTGAAACTTAACAATGTTCAAATCAGAATTCTTAACAATAAGATGCCTCTTAGACATGAGAGTAGAACCACTGAATGAGTGGTAGGACATATGATTCTGGGACTCAGGGAAGAGGTGTTTAAAGCCGTGTGACTGGATGAGGTCACT
This sequence comes from Ceratotherium simum simum, assembly GCF_057802395.1. Lineage (NCBI taxonomy): Eukaryota > Metazoa > Chordata > Mammalia > Perissodactyla > Rhinocerotidae > Ceratotherium > Ceratotherium simum. Next base: position 27,901,822 of record NC_141911.1, read on the forward strand.
ATGGAGAAAATGTAGATAGAGGACTCAACACCAAGACCTAGAACCTCAATATTTAGAGGACAGGAGGAAGAGGGAAAGCAAGCAAAGGAGACAGGAGGAGGAGCCAGTGAAACACAAGGAATACCAATGTCACCGACTAATTGCCCCGCGGAACTCAAGGGAGGTTTAGGGAGCATTTAACCGTTTCTCCAAATGGTTTTTTTTTCTTTTTGTTATACTAAGAGATGCAATCACCAACCACCCTGAACCAATCCGAACCCTACCACAAGAGCCACGCCTGCACAGATGGGCCGAAAGGTGCCCAAGAAGTGACCTTTGCCTCATTTTTAATGCTAAGATCTCCACTCCAGGAGGAGCTTAGGCCTTATTACCATAACCTGCAATCTATGTGTAAGCATGTTTTCTAACTGAGCCTGCACGAGCAAATACCTGCCTCTCTCTTTTGAACGTTCATTTCGCACCCAAAATAAAAGGCTCCCGTTGTCCCGTGCTCCGGGGGAGCCATGACTTTGGAAATGATTCCCTGTGGTCTCCTATTTGCTGCAAATATACTTTACTTTATGTGACAACTACTTCTGGTGGAGAGTGATTTTAACTTGTGAGGAAGTGAAATCACTCTGGTTGGGTAACACCAAGAGAAGGTGGTGCGAAGAGCCAAGGCAAGAAAGTGTTTCAAGAAGGAAGAAGTTATTCAACTGTTTCAGTGTTGCCTACCGGGTCAAGTAAGACAAGACAGAGGACTGATTACTGGATTGGCAAGATGGAGGTATTTGTGACTCATGCTGTTTCAGTGAAATGGCAGGAAGAAAGCCTAACTACAGAGAGTCAAATAGAGCATGGAACAACAGAGTGAACAGACTCCTTGGTTCTCCCCAGTCCAAACCTGTGGTACTAAAATAATTATTTTAAAAGCTTAGATTTTGGAGATCGAATTACTAAGACTCCACTGTATTCTTCTATGCTTTTATATCTACATAAATACAATATTTAAAATATAGGGGCCGGCCCCGTGGCGTATCGGTTAAGTGTGCACGCTCCGCTGCTGGCGGCCCGGGTTCGGATCCTGGGCGCGCACCGATGCACCGCTTCTCCAGCCATGCTCAGGTGGCGTCCCACATAAAGTGGAGGAAGGTGGGCATGGATGTTAGCTCAGGGCCAGTCTTCCTCAGCAAAAAGAGGAGGATTGGCATGGATGTTAGCTCAGGGCTGATCTTCCTCACACACACACACACACACACACACACACACACACAAATAAAGTATATATAACATAAAAATTAAAAAAAAATAGTTTTACAAATAAAAAGCACAGAAGAAAAAATATATATTTGAATAAATATCATGAGAACACACAAAAGATGAAATACCAGAATGGTAGAATTTGTGTGCCTCAATTTTTTTGTAATATTAAATACAAAAATTTTACAAGAATAAAACAATTTATAATTAAATCATCACAATATAGAAAAGAATAACTGTAACTTAGGAAAGAATATAGGAAAAACGATGTTCTTTTATCATTATGAGAAGCAGTACGACATAATAATTGTTTGCAAACCTGGCTATGCATCAGAATCCCTGGGGGCTTTTAAACAGCTTCTTGGGCCCTACTATAGGTCACGCTGAGTCCCAAGACCTCACGTGAACCTGATGTAACCAATCAAATCACTAGCAGGAACATTCAAGTAGGTAAGACTCAAGAGCTTTGCCACTTGCTTTCTTTTTTTCTTATTTATTTATTTTTTTTGGTGAGGAAGATCAGCCCCGAGCTAACATCCATGCCAATCCTCCTCTTTATGCTGAGGAAGACTGGCCCTGGGCTAACTAACACCTGTGCCCACCTTCTTCCACTTTATGTGGGACGCTACCACAGCATGGCCTGACAAGCAGTGCATCAGTGCGCACCCGGGATCCGAACCCCGGGCTGCCAGCAGCGGAGTGAGCACACTTAACCGCTACGCCACGGGGCCAGCCACTGCCACTTGCTTTCTAAGCAGGAAGTAGTGAGAAGCAGGAAGATCTGCCAGAGGAGACTCTGGACTAGATTCCCAATTCTGCTCAAGAATGGTTGAGAGGAGAACTATGAGTTAACAAATACTTACTGAGGACCTAACGTGTACCTGGCACTGTGCTAGGCACTGGAGTAACACCCATGATTTCTGCCGTCATGAAGCTTATAATCTAGTTCAGAAATTAAGAAAATAAACAAATAAACATGAAGAGACAAATTAATTTACTGAGATGTTAATTTGTCTTTTGTTCTTGTTATTATAGGAAATCAAGGTATTTTTCCCTTCTCCTTTCAAAGCACTCTTATAGAGTGTGAGATCCATATCCCAAGAGCTTTTCTTTTGCAAATGTAAAAATGCACGTTGTGAAAACCTGAAAACCATACAGGCTTACATCTGAATGAGAGGAAGGCAATCAGTTTTACATCTACAAAAAGATATTAAAATCAGGTCAAAGACTCTATCAGTATTACTGATAGTAATGCAACTGATTCTTATCCATAGAAATTAAAACTGTAGAGGTGGCAAAGCAGTTGACTGATGACCTACATAGGTGTATGTTTTTTTAATTCTTCTGGAACTGGTTGTAAATCTCACTGATTCCCTCATTAATTAATGAGGGAAATAAAATCTTTGACAGGTCTTTGTTTTATATTGGTATGAGTCATGTTGTTTTTATCTTTTAAAAAAATTATTCTTAAACATGTATATCTACTTGCCTAAATCATGTTTAGTTCAAAGATGCTTCTAGGGCCGGCCTTGTGGCTTAGCGGTTAAGTGCGCGCGCTCCACTACTGGCGGCCCGGGTTCGGACCCAAGGTGCGCACCAACGCACCGCTTCTCTGGCCATGCTGAGGCCGAGTCCCACATACAGCAACTAGAAGTATGTGCAACTACGACATACAACCTATCTACTGGGGCTTTGGGGAAAAAAAAAAGGAGGAGGATTGGCAATAGATGTTAGCTCAGAGCCGGTCTTCCTCAGCAAAAAGAGGAGGATTAGCATGGATGTTAACTCAGGGCTGATCTTCCTCACAAAAAACAAAAAAAACAAAAAAAAACAAAGATGCTTCTAAATGTTTTAAACAATAAGAGAAAAAATTCACATTCATAATTATATTCTAAAATGCACTTAATTAATGTGCAGTTTGTAGCAAGACTAAATTACTGAGTTTAAGTTGATTCTTTTTTTATTTGTCAGTCTCTTCAGCACATAACTATTAAAACATTTACCTTTGGTGCTCCATCTTTTTGTATCCCTACATCATTAGTGGCAATTCCTTTTACACTACCGTCTTCATGAAAAAGGACCTAAAATGAAAACATATTCATTATCATCTTAGCATTCATGATCACCTTGAAAAGAAACAAGAAATAGCCTTAGATTTTTTAGAAAGTGAACATGTTCTCTATATTATAGAAATACAGGCTTTAAAATGTTCAGGCAAAAAAGAGACATGTTCCAGGGCTGGCCCTGTGGCCTAGTGGTTAAGTTGGGTGTACTGTGCTTTGGTGGCCCGGGTTCAGTTCCTGGGTGTGGACCTACACCACTTGCTGGTAGCCATGCTGTGGTGGTGACCCACAGACAAAGTAGAGGAAGCCTGGCACAGATGTTAGCTCAGGGCGAATCTTCCTCAAGTAAAAAGAGGAAGATTGGCAACAGATGTTAGCTTGGGGCCAATCTTCCTCAGCAAAAAAAAAGAGAGAGAGAGAGACATATTTTTAGGAGACTCACTTTTAAAGTATAAAAGAACACACCTCGAACAGTTGGAAATGAAAGCAAACGGATCATTAACCTATTGACGATCTTTAAGGAACTGAGGAAAAAGAGGAGAGGTACAAGAGACTATAAGTGTGTGCATGTGTGTGTGTGTGTGTGTACTCCAAAAGTGAAAATCACAGATCCTACAAACCACCAACTTCTGACTTTGACACTGAGCCCAGTCAAGTACATTTTAACCAGGAAAAATGCAAAACTCAATAATATTTGGGTCCAAAAAACCAATTGCATATGTACGGGCTGGGAAAACAGAAATGACTAACAGCAAGTATAATATAGGAAGTATAATAATAATGTGTTTATTTGACTTACATACTTGTGATATTGTGGTTTACAATAAGAAATATATATTTAGAGGAGGGAAAGACTGGGTTGTATTTTCTAACTCAACACTGTAAGGGTAAAAACAAAAAAAAGTTTTGAATTTTCCTTGGTGTCAATAACAGGAGAACTCTCCCTCCCCTTGAAGTTCTCTGAGCATTTCTTTTTTTTTTATAATTTTTTTTTAATTTATAATTTTATTTATTTATTTTTTTCCCCCAAAGCCCCAGTAGATAGTTGTATGTCATAGTTGCACATCCTTCTAGTTGCTGTATGTGGGACGCGGCCTCAGCATGGCCGGAGAAGCAGTGCGTCGGTGCGCGCCCGGGATCCGAACCCGGGCCGCCAGCAGTGGAGCGCGCGCACTTAACCGCTAAGCCACGGGACTGGCCCCTCTGAGCGTTTCTTTTAGAAAACTTTTAACTGTGAACTCTTTCTCTGTCTCTGAGATATATGGAAATCCTTTTAAAAGCAAAGTAAGACTCTTAGAATCTGCATCCCAGAAATGTGTTTCTTGGGGACCTTGGAGACATCTTTGGAATGTGAACATCAAGGAGGATGACGTTCTGTCTCCCCATCTCTGTGGGAGTCTGGGCCAGGTGCTTGGCTCCAAGCTGTAACTTCTTGCTTGTCAAAAAGATACAAGAAGTTTTATTTTTCTGTTGGATAAAGACAGTTAACATGTATGTAATGGATTCTATCTGCCTGGCTATGTAAAAGGGTGAGATTTCTTTCTCTCATGGCAATCTCCCTAGCAGACAGCCTGTGATGTGCACTGCAGTCTTGGTTTAATGCCCATTCAATAATAAAACTTTTATTATTATTATTATTTATTTTTTTTGTGAGGAAGATCAGCCCTGTGCTAACATCTGCCAATCCTCCTCTTTTTTTTTTGCTGAGGAAGACTGGCCCTGGGGTAACATCCGTGCCGATCTTCCTCCACTTTATATGGGACGCCGCCACAGCATGGCTTGCCAAGCTGTGCGTCGGTGCACGCCCAGGATCCGAACTGGCGAACCCCGGGCTGCCACAGCGGAGCGCGTGCACTTAACTGCTTGCACCCCGGGGCCGGCCCCTATTATTATTTTTTAAAATAATTTATAGAAGTGATTTTTCTGAGTTGGTAGGAGATTGTATTTTTATTAATTTTCCCAATAATACTTAGTGAGAACCAACAGTGTGATACCAAGTGAACCAACAGTTGCCAAAAACATTATTTTGAGAGAATTAACAGAGGAACAGTTTCTAGAATGAACAAGGTAATAGTCCTGCTCTATACTGGGCTTAAAGTAGTTTATTCATTCTGGGTGCCACTTTACAAGGGGATAAAAATGGAATGCATTTGGAGGAGGGCACCGAGAATACTGAAGGAACTCAAACTATACAACATGATGGTTGAAAGAATTAAGAATATTTAAGCTGGGAAAGAAGAAACCCCAGAGTGAAGGTGGAGAAGAAGAGAGAGCAGGGCGTAATTATGATTGGAAAGTTGTCCTTGGAAGAGGGCTTAGATTCGTTCTGTATAGTACCAAATAGGAGATAAATTTCTATTCAATGTAAGGAAGAGAGTATTACCAACAAATCAAATACCAGAGAGAGAATTTTCCACCCCTGATGGTGTTCAATCATAAGCTTGACAATCACTCGATGTGGGTGAGTATCATATAAGGAATTCAAGTACTCTTTGGATTAATCTTTTCAAGATTCCTTCTAACTCTGCAATTCTAAAACCCTATGGCTCTTCTAAAATATTTGTTTATCTCTGTACCATTATTAGTTTATATTCAAAGGAAAAACAGATGACTTCCTGTAAATATTAAAAACAAAACTATACAAACCTCAGCAGCAGCGTAACCAGGGTATACTTCAACACCAAGTGCTTCTGCGTGTTCTCCCATCCAACTGACTAAATGTCCCAGGCGCACAATGTAATTGCCATGATTATTCATTGGAAGACCTACAAATATATGCTGAATTGATAAATCTGACTTTTTATTGATAAAACATCTCAAAAACATAAATATTTAATTAAAAAATTCTAATCAATGTATAATGTCTGCATAAGTATACACATTATCCTATAGTCAAAATTTCAATTTATTTCCTACAATTTTGGTATAGAGTTCTAATTATTAGATTAAAAACATTACAGAACTAAATTAAAAATTCCTGGTTGGCTTACAAGGCTATCTCAATTCTTCTAGACTGGAAGACAAAAGAACTGGGTATAGTCCTGCTTTCCCACAAGCTAGCTGTATAACTTTGGGTAAGTCCTTCAAATCTCTGGGCCTCAGTTTTCTCATCTGTAAAAGGAAGGGATTTCACCAGATGAAATATAGTTCCTTCCAGCTGTGGAATTCCATGATTCTAATAATATTGATCATACCTTACCTGGAAGAATTGGCACAGGAATTCTGTATTTCTCTGTTAAAATTCCAAATCTGTCTTCTGTTACGGGAGTGTTCAGTGGAGCCTAGAAACAAAAGAAGGAAAGAAGGGGAAAAGTTTTTAGTTCATATTTGTAAGGGTAAACACGAATAACAAAAAAACTGTGCCAAAGGGTAAGGGAAAACTACTCCCCTCACTTTTCTTTCAGCATTTGGAACTGTAAATCCTTTGTCTCTTTGAGATGTACGGGACTCTTTTTTCTTTCTTTTTATTATTTTATTGAGGTCATATTGGTTTACAATATAGTGTAATTTCAGGTGTACATTATTATATATCAGTTTCTGTATAGACTGCACTGTGCTCACCACCAACAGTCCAGTTTTTATCCATCATCATTAGATGTATGGGAATTTTTTAAAAGGCTAAACAAGCCAGTTTTGCTTCTCGGGAATGTCTTTCTTGGGGGCACTGGAGACATCTTTGAAATGTGAACATCAAGCAGGATGGCACCCTGTCTCCCTGTCTCTGTGGGATTTTAGCCTAGGTGCCTGCTCCAAGTTGTAACTTTTTCTTTTCCCCTCCCCAAAGCCCCAGTACATGGTTGTATATCCTAGTTGTAAGGGTAACTTCTTGCTTGATGAAAACATAAGACAAGTTTTATTTTTCTTTTGGATAAAGACAATTAACATGTATGTAATGGATTGTATCTGCCTAGCTATATACGGCTTTGATTTGAAAAACTTTTTCTCTCTATTAGAACTGATATTATGACAATAATAATTCAATGATACCTATTTCTGATATATTAAAAAGAGAAAGTTATTTAGGCATAATTAAATTATTTCTAGCTCAAAGGAGCTTGATATTTTAGAAAGAAAAGCATAGATGAAATTTCTGAAATTCAATTTACTCCATATGGAAAGAATACAGAAGATACTTACATAATTTTTTGACCTGAATAAAGTATATTCACAGATACTGAATATTCAAACCTTGAAGGTAGGACCGGTATAATACAACCCATCTTACAGACGAAAAAACCAAAATATATAGAGTGTAAGGTTTTAAGCAAGGTCATACAAATTATGAGAGCAGTAAAATTAGCATTTGGTCCTCTGCGTATCATATTAGTGCCTTTTCTGCTTAGGTTATGGGAGGCCATATTAAATTATTTCTTTAGAAAGTTAGATTACATTATCCTCTTTGGCTTTAAATATTGCAATGTCCCAGGAAATTTTATATAACACGTTATTAATAACAATGATATAAACACCTACAGAACAAGTTAGGAAAACCTTCAAACTCAGAATGGTGTATGTTACTTGGTACAAATATTCAAAGGTCTTCTCAAGATAACGTCTTCTTATTAATCCAGTATATAAATACAAAATATAGAAGGCATTATATAAAAATGAGTTAATATCTTAAAATTATAACTATATTTGATATCATTCAATCTTTTTTGCCCTTTTTAAATAAAAGAAAATCTATAATTATCTTCTAAGAGATAGAATTACATGAAAAGGGTTTTCCTTGTTCCAGTAATTTGGAAACAGAGATACAATAAAGATTAGACTTTGTATAGAAAACAATTTTTCATACTCCCTTCTCCTTCCAGTCTGGGAATAGTTCTTCAAACGCACACGGATCAAGGCAAGCCCCAGAGAGAGTGTGAGCTCCTATTTGAGCAGCTTTCTCCACTAGACACACACGGATGTCTTTCTCGTGTTTAGTAGCCAACTGCTTTAGACGAACGGCTGCAGAGAGCCCTGCAGGGCCTGCACCAACTATTACTACATCCGCTTCTTCTGCAAACCTCTCCATGTTCACTCCTGGGAGGAAAAAACCGTTTAAACTTTGCTTTGAGATTTATTACTATAAATTTAGCAAATATCTGCTTATCTAAATATTAATATGTAATAGATTTGGTAAAGCTATAAAATATTATTAGATGATTTTATACTATTGACAAAAATATAATATTTCCCTCCACAAAATGATACAAGGTATCTAGAAAAGTCTCAACAATTTTACACAAATTGTTACTTACCTTCCCATCGCTTGTCCTTATCCCGGGGATAAACAGTATAGTGGGTAGTAATTCGAGGTACAACAGAAGTTGAAGACCATCTTGTAGCACATAGAGGTAGATAATTTTTCTTAATTTTTAAGGCATGAAAGCACTGATATGCTGCACAAAAATTATGAACATTATTATTTTTTCAATTCGTTTTCCTCAAGAGTAGATTGAAAAAACATTTTTTAAAAGAAAAAAAATCTAGGAGTGGGGATCAGATCTGGTTTCTGGTCAGTTTTCTATTAATTAGCCCTAAGACCTTAAACAAATCACTTAACCTCTCCAGATTTCAGTTTCCTCACCCAAAAAAGTAGAGTCACTAGAAGACCTTCTTGACTTGAAATTGTATGATTCCACATGAAGCCTTTGGAAATATACTTGGCAACTTGTTTATATTCTGACCATATCAACACTGCAGACATTCAGTGAATAGTTAGATCTATGCCATAGAGCTGTTAGTTGTGACATAAATTGAAATAGATTGTACTCTTCTAGACGAACAATTCAGTTAGCTTTTTCTTATAAAGCAATGTTTCCAAATTATATTCTTAAAGTATCTAATAAACTAATTTATTCAATTCAGCTCATGTCAAGCTTAACCTATGAACAGGATGACTATATAATTTATCATCCAAACTGGACAGTTTTAAGAGTAATAAGGGGCACATTAATGATTATGCTGGGACAATGTGGGCAAAGTGGGTTTTATAGTTAGCTTCTTTTTAAATTAAGTTGACTCTCCCATTTGGCAATATCTTCTGAGAGCCTTAAAAATGTATATATTCTTTGAGTTAGCAAATAGGATTTTATAAAAATAAATAGAAGTGTGCAAATATTTATCTGCAGGGATGTTCATTAAACCTCTGTTGTCCTTAAACCTTCACCTCCGCCTTCTCCCTTCCTTACTTGGAGCTAGAGCAGATGCCCTAGCACATTAAACCTCATAGAAAGACAGAAGCAATTAGGGGCGAACTTTCTCAGTTCCTTGGCAACAACCTCTAATGTAATCTGTATTTGTGTCCATCCTTTGTTCATTCTCTGAGGTTATAGTAGAAGACATGTCTCTTTTCCTCCCTTAGATTAATCCTTCCACCTGGATGATGAGGCCTATCCCTCTCATCTTCTTAGGGACATTCCTCCATCTGATACCCTCACTTCCTGCTGCATCTTCAATTTCTGACTCCCATCTCTGGTACTCTTCTTCTCAATAATTCTTCCCATGATAAAAAAAAAGGACAGAGAATCCTTCCTAGCCCTGACAGATATAAAAACCTACATTTGGAGCTATAATAATTAAAAGTCTGTTATGGGAGAAGGATAGAATAATCAAAGGAACAGAATAAAGAGTTCAGAAATAGTCAGAATACACATAAGGATTTGGTATATGATAAAGATGCCATTTCAAATCAAGGAGAAGTGATGGTTATTTATTAAATGGTGCAGAGGTAAGTAGAAAGTCATTTGGAAAAAAGCAAACCTCTCTGCTTATATCAAAATGAATTCCATTTGGTCAATGATTTTAACAAAGAAAGTCAAAGTATAAAAGATTATGGTGATAGATCCACAAATTACTTGATTCTCCTGCTTTTGAGTGTGGGCTGGACTTGTGAATAGCTTCCAACAAGTACAGTATGGAAAGGGAAAAATATTAACTTTACAGTGGAGAAATATGGCAGACACTTTAACCAAGTGATCAAGTTTAACATTACCAGCAATAAGACATATTTGTATCACATACTCCCTGATATGATGTAATGAGAAGGGCTCTTCACCTCTGTGGTATACTTCCCCAAAATCTATAACCTCAGTCTAATCATGAGAAATCACCAGACAAACTCAGATTGAGGAACATTCTACAAAATGCCTGGTTAGTACACACCGAAAGTGTCAAGGTCATGAAAGACAACAGAAGACAGAGGAAATGTCACATTGACGTTGACTAAGGAAACATGACAACTAAAAGCAACGTGATGCCCTGGATTGGATCCTGGAACAGAAAAAGGAAATCTGAATAAGTCTATAGTTTAGTTAATAGTATTGCATCAATGTTAATTTCTTAGTTTTGATAATTACCCTATGGTTATGTAAGAAGGTGAGCTGAGCGAAGGGTACAGGGGATCTCTCTGTGCTATCTTTGCAACTCTTCTATACGTCTAAAATTATGTCAAATTAAAAAGTTGAAAAATAAAGATTATGATAATACAAAAGTTAACTCAAAAAGGATCAAAGACCGAAAGGAAAGAGCTAAAACTATAAAATTTTTAAAAATACACATGGGTGTAAATCTTTGTGACCTTGGATTAGGCAATGGTATCTTAGCTATGACACCAAAAGCACAAGCAACAAAAGAGAAAATAGATAAAACTGTATTTCAACAAAATTAAAACCTTTTGTGTTTCAAAGGATACCATCAAAAAAGTCAAATGATAACCCATGGAATGGGAGAAAACATTTGCAAATCATGTATCTGATAAGGGACTTGTATCTAGTATATATAAAGAATTCATTTCTAATAATAAAAAGACAAACAACCCAATTAAAAAACAAGCAAAGGATCTGAATAGACCTTTCTCCAAAGGAGATACACAAAAGGCCGGTAAGCGCGTGAAAAGATGCTCAACATCATTAACCATCAGAGAAATACAAATCAAACCATAATGAGATACCACTTAATATCTACTAGGATAGCTACAATCAATAGGATAGACAATAACAAGTGTTGAAGAGCATGTGGAGAAACTGGAACCCTCACACACTGCTGGTGGGAATGTAAAATGGTGCATCCACTTTAGTAAACAGTCTGGCAGTTCCTCAAAACATTAAACACAGAGTTTCCATATGACTCACTCCTAGGTATATACCTAAGAAAAATGAAACCTATGTCTGTACAAAAACTTGTACACGAATGTTCATAACTACATTATTCATAGCAGCCAAAAAGTGGAAACAACCCAAATGTCCATTAGTGAATGGATAAATAAAAAATATCCATATGATGGAATATTATTCAGCAATAAAAAGAAATTAAGTAGTGATATAGGCTATACATGGATGAACTTTGAAAACATTATGCTAAGTGAAAGAAGCCAGCCACAAAAGATCACATATTACATGATTCCATATATATGAAATATCTAGAATAGACACAATTCCATGTATATGAAATATCTAGAAAATGACGTGATTTCATGTATATGAAATATTCCATGTACATGAAATATCTAGAACAGAGACAGAAAGTAGATTAGCTGTTGCCTAACTCTGGAGGGGATGGGGAGTGACTGCTAATGGGTGTGAGGTTTCTTTTTAGGGTGCTGAAAATATTCTAAAATAGATTGTGGTGATGGTTGCACAACTCTGTGAATATACTAAAACCCATCAAATTGTATACTTTAGATGGTGTGAATTGTATGGTGTGTGATTTACATCTCAATAAAACTGTTATTAAAAAAAGAACATTTAGGGGCCAGCCCAGAGGCATAGCAGTTAAGTTCATGTGTTCCGCTTTGGCAGCCCGGGGTTTGCAGGTTCAGATCCTGGGTGTGGACCTACTCACCGTTCATCAAGCCATGGTGAGGTGGCGTCCCATATAGAAAAGCTGCAACTCTACAACTATGATACACAACTATGTACTGGGGCTTTGGGGAGAAAAAAAGAAAAAAGAGGAAGATTAGCAACAGATGTTGGCGCAGGGCCAATCTTCCTCAAAACAAACAAACAAAAAGAACATTTACAGTCACATACACACAAAAGATTATGGGGAAAACATTGATAATTTTTCTTAGAATCTTTAATTTGGAAAAGTTTTTCTAAGTATGGCAAAAATCTCAAAAATCATGAAATCATTTGACTAAAAATGTAAAACATCTATATGATGAAAAATGGTATAAACATAAACGTCTTGCTTAGTTGCTTACTTGTCTGTATTCCTCAGTAGATAGCATATTCCTAAAGTATTCGTCTTTTCCTTGTTGTATGCTAAATCCCAGTGTTAGCCTATATATAGATATAAATATTTGTTGATTGAATATTAGACAGTCCCTTTTATACTCTCCTTCATTAGGGTATTCAATAATGCTTGACTTATGGTATTATAAAACAGCTTAATGCTTTTATAGTGTCAATCTCTGTCAAAAGACAAGCTAGAGTTATAAATCAGAAGCATTAAAAGGCCAATATGAGGACATAAAAAGATAAGCAACAGACTGGGAGAAAATATTCACAAAACACATAGCTGATAAAGAGCTGGTATCCAAAATATACAACGAACTCATAAAACTCAACAAGAAAACAAACAACTCAAAATATGGGGAAAAGATCTGGACAGATACCTCACCAAAGAAGATATACAGATGGAAAATAAGCGTATGAAAAGATGCTGAACATCTTATGTCATTAGGGAATTACAAATTAAAACAATGAGATATCACTACACACCTATTAGAATGGCCAAAATCCAAAACACTGACAACACCAAATGCTGCTGAGGATGTGGAGCAACAGAAACTCTCATTCACTGCTGGTGGAAATGCAAAATGGCACAGCCACTTTGGAAGACAGTTTGGCAGTTTCTTACAAAGCTAAACATACTCCTAACATGTGATCCAGCAACTGTACTCTCTAGCATTTACCCAAATGAGTTAAAAATTAATGTCCACACAAAAACCTACAGTCAAGCAAGGTGAATAAGCTCTGGAGATCTGCTGTACAACGTTGTACCTATGTCAACAATAACGTATTGTACGTTTAAACATTTGTCAAAAGAGTATATCTCACGTTAAGTGTTCTTATCACAATAAAATAAAAAAAACGAAAATATCCAAGATTTAAAAAAAAACCTTCACATGAATGTTTACAGCAGCTTTATTCATTATTGTCAAAACTTGGAAGATGTCGTTCAACAGGTGAATGGATAAACAGACTGTGGTGCATCCATACAATGGAATATTATTCAGCGCTAAAAAGAAATGAGCTATTAGCCATGAAAAGACATAGAGGAACCTTAAGTGTATATTACTAAGTAAAAGAAGACAATCTGAAAAGGCGATATACTGCGTGATTCCAACTATGTGACATTCTGGAAAAGGCAAAACTATAGAGACAGTGAAAAGATCACTGGTTGCCAGGAGATTAGGAAGAGGGAGGAAGGGATGAGTAACCGGAACACAGGCAATTTGAGGGGCAATGAAACTATTCTGTATGATAATGTAATTAATGTCATTATACATTTGTCAAAACCCATGGAATGTGCAACACCAAGAGTGAACTCTAATGTAAACTATGGACTTTAATAACAATGTATCAATATTGGCTCACCAGCTGTAACAAATGTACCATACCAAAGCAAGATGTTAATTGGCAATGGGAGCAGTTAAATGCAAACTATGTATCTTCTGCTCAGTTTTTCTTTAAACCTAAAACTGCTAAAAAAAAATAAAGTTTATTAATTAAAAACAAAACAAACAAAAAGGGCAACATGGAAAAAAGCATTGGTTAAGTACACAGGCTTTGGAGTCTGTCTACTTTGTTACTTTGTGTTTGAATTCATTAACTAGCAAGGAAACCTTCAGCAAGTTATTTAACTCTTCCCACCCCATCAGCTCTAAAGTTCATGGTTAATCTTTGCCTTGGAAATACTACGGTGTAGGATCTAGTATATATCTTAACATAAGGCACGTCACTAATACATATTTGTTAACTGGATAGGTACCTTCCCAGTTACAATTTCAACTGTCATCTAGGAATGTGCACAAATCTTTGGTTTAATTTCCTAAAACTAATTCCTAGGTTATAGAGCAATAATAATAATGATGGTCTTTCCTAGTTTTTAACTTGTCTCTTATAATGAAGCATCTCTTGCAAATGAACAAGCTTCTAAATTTGGACTATAACAAATAAATAGTAAAGGTCAACAAAGACTTTAGCACGGATTTGGAATATATAATAAAATTTACATTTTCATGGACATACTGAACAGTTAAGAATTTTCAATTTTAAAACCACGTCTTATCCTTCATACCTTGTGAGATATGTAGGGCAGCTACAACCCCATTTACAGTAGATAATGATCCCAGCCAAGCTCAGTTTCAATCCTTCCAACATCAGTCAAGTTCTGAGACTACAGTTGGATTTGAAATGATCTCTGAAGTAACAGAACCTGAGCCATGGTGAAAACAAGTTGTTTTTTCTCTCTCTCTCTCTTCCTTTCTTTTCTGGTTAAATGGAGAGATGACAGCCTAGCATAGGCTAATTATTTTTATTCTTTAGCACTCAATTGCATAATTATTATATTATTATGTTTTACTCCTTCCAATAAAATGATTTTTTAAAAAAATAAAAACCTGACATCAATCAATAATTAAAGATTATGATGAATGCAAGAAGGGAAGAGATTTGGAGTGGCAGAACTCTAAAGCCATTTAAACACTAAAAATCTGTTTTTGATAATTATTCAAAAACAGTGGCAAAGCTGCTGGTGGGAAAGCAAACTGGTGCAGCCACTATGGAAAACAGTATGGAGATTTCCCCAAAAATTAGAAACAGAAATACCATACAATCCAGCTATCCCACTACTGGGTATTTATCCAAAGAACATGAAATCAACAATACAAAGAGATCTATGCACGCCTATATTCATTGCAGCATTATTCACAATAGCCAAGATGTGGAAACAACCCAAGTGCCCACCAACTGATGAATGGATAAAGAAGATGTGGTATATATATATAATGGAATACTGCTCAGCCATAAAAAAAGACAAAATCTTCCCATTTGCAACAACATGGATGGACCTTGAGGGTATGATGTTAAGCGAAATAAGCCAGACAGAGAAAGACAAATACCGTATGTTTATCTCAATCAAACACATGGATAAGGAGAACAGATTAGTGGTTACCAGAGGGGAAGGAGGTGGGGAGGTGGGAGAAAGGGGTGAAGGGGCACATATGTATGGGGGCGGATAAAAACTAGACTATTGGTGGTTAGCACGATGTAGTCTATACAGAAACCGATATATAATAATGTACACCCGAAATTACACAGTATTATAAACCATTATGACCTCAATAAAATAATTTAGAAAAAAGCAGCAAGGAAACAAATTTTCCCTACTTGCAAATGCATATTAACAACTACAGTATTGGGAATAATTTTTTAAACCTTAGATAACTCTTCACCTTCCTAAACCTTGGAAAAAATGTATGTAAGATACATAAATAAAGATATTATAGAACTCAGTTCCAGAATTGAAATATAGTATTATCATCTTCAAAAGAATAGTTATTAAATATTTATTTATATTATTATTAAAAGACATTAAAAATATTTGTTTTATGATGCATTGCAGTTTAGTGTATACAAGTTATCATTTGCTTCTGAAAACTGATGATTTGGTATCAGACAAAACTGTAATTCTACTGCTTATACAGCTAGTGATTTTCTTGAGAATATTTGGAACTGGGTAGTCTGATTTCCTCCAGCGGGTGAAAAAAAAAACAAGTCACGACCTTTACCCCTTTTCTGAAAACAAATCTGATATTTCACTCTAGAGATTTGAACACTTAGGCACCTTGGCTAAATTTTGGTACAGAATTGAGGTCAGAAAGTCCATTGAACTCACAACATCACCACATTAAAGTCACATTGATGGTGTATTTGTGTCCATCTCTTTCTTGCCAGTAGTGCTAACTCTAGGGTATGAAAATAGCAACGACAAGCATCCAAGGAAAATGGAAATTGCGATTTTGTGGAATTTGGTTAGCACTTGGAACTAAATTAGAATGATCTGAACTAAATTAGACAGTAGGGCAGATAGCATCTGACTACTTTGATATTCCAAAAACATAAAGCATATCTATACCTTAGGTGTAGCAATACACCCATGAGTAACAGGAACTTTACACAAAATTCTAATTATTTAATATATGGTGGCCAAATTTGACAAAATTCTACTATCATGAAATTTACATATTAAGAACATCCTTGAATTTGCAATATGTATGCTTTTATTCTATAACCAAAAATTAACTTAGGGCCGGCCCTGTGGCTTAGAGGTTAAGTGCGTGGGCTGCGCTACTGGCAGCTCGGGTTCTCGGGTTCGGATCCCGGCGCGCACGGAGGCACCGCTTCTCCAGCCATGCTGAGGCCGCGTCCCACATACAGCAACTAGAAGGATGTGCAACTATGACATACAACTATCTACTCGGGCTTTGGGGAAAAAAAAAAAGGAGGAGGATTGGCAATAGATGTTAGCTCAGAGCCAGTCTTCCTCAGTAAAAAGAGGAGGATTAGCATGGATGTTAGCTCAGGGCTGATCTTTCTCACACACACACACAAAAATTAACTTAAACTAAACATAAAAAAGCCAGTTGTGAGAGAAATAAAGATCCTGTAGTAAACTTTTTTGAATTTTTAAGCTTTTTTTTTTAGAAAAACAAAACAAACCACTATCCAACTGCATCATTCAACCTTTTTTTTTTTTTAAGTGAAAGGGGGAGTTAATGAGGTATTTTCACGAGTCATCACGAGGGTTCTAGGAGCACCCATAACACGATAAGCCCCTAGAGTTAATTTTAGACAATGTAGAAAAATCCCTGGCTGCAGATATAACCTGGTGACATGGGCAGTATGGGAATGTTAATCATGATGTGACAGATCAGACTTCAAATTCTTAAGAACATACGAGGGTGGCTGCAAAGACGCAAGTCAGGTCAGGACCAAGGAGAAAAACTTCGCAAATATTATTTTACCCATTTTCGACAAGGCAACAGATAACACCTGAGCTTTGGGATAAGGGTTAGGACCAACATTTGGGAAGATTAAGTTCAAGAGTCCAGCGCGGGCCGTGTTGACCAGTTTCCTCCGCCCACGACCTTTAGCCTAGTTGTCAATTCTTCCAATTGGGACAGCCCCCGGGGGAAGAATCTGGGGTCCACCACCAGGCGCAGACAGCGTGACCTTTGTTCTAGTTTAGCCTGAGAACGTCGACGAAAGGAGAATAGGGAAGAGATGCCTACAGCCCTCAGATGTGGCCCCGTCCATTTCGCCCTAACTCCTCGACCTCCCTCCACTTATCCCCGCTCGGAGTTCCCTCTCACCCGGGCAGGACAGCTTGGCTAGCGGCACCAACATGTTCAGTGTAACCAGGACTCTCCGTCGGACACAAAGGATGGACTGTCTGCAGCTCGCCGTGTGCGCTGGACCTCTAAGCCGCAAGGGGCGCCATCACCTCCACTGAAGTTTGTCTCCCTGCTCAGCCCACCGCTCTGGCTTCACAGCGTTCCCGCCTCTTTCTCGCTCTGCGTCGGCGCCACGCATGACGCGATGGCCAGCAGGGGCTTGTGGGTCATGTGTCCAAAAGGAGGAAAAGGAAACGGACTGCAAGTCCCAGCGCTGCCCGCGGCTGCACGTTGCGGATTGAGTCTGCGCTGCTTTCTCACTCAGGCGTGGTAAGCCCGCTGCAATGTGGGAGGACCCACAAATCCCATAGTGCAACGCGCGCGCAGCAAATGGTAGTGGGAGGTGGACCGACGCGTACGGCATCCTGGGAGTTGTAGTCTTTTGCTCAAGTGCCCTCTGAGCCTGGCAGGAGCTGTGCGCAGGAGCAGTGAGCTGCGCAAGGTGAATTGACTTACATATGATTGGCTGTCCGGAAAAAATGAAGTCTTCGCGGTCCTGAGCAGACGCCCACGAGGAGGCGGGGCTTCTGGGCTTTGGGCGCGAGCGGTTGAAAGATAGCTGGTATCGGTTCGGCTGCTAAGGTCCGGTTCCGCGGGCCCAGCCCTTCTCCATGGCAGACCCCGAGGAGGTGCAGGTTTCTTCGCCGCCCCCGCCGCCTCCCTTCTCTCCTTCGTCTTCAGACGCCTCTTCAGCATCTTCCCCCGGCGTCCCGGTGAGTTTGGGCTGGCCGGTTCCGAGCAGGAGCAGCAGCCGAACGGTGGACCCGCTGGAGGAGGTGGAGCTGCAGATCGGAGACGTGAGTGTCGCCCCACCGGTCCCGGAGCCGGGTCCCCACTTGGCGATTGTCGGAAGACACACCGCGGGGGGGCCAGGGAAAGAGGGACCGGGAGTCCATGCACCCGGCCTGGCGCGTCTCGACCGTCTGCCCTGTAAGGGCGGTGGGCTGGGAGGTGGGGTGGGGGAAGCCGGCGACCAAAGGCCCCTCCCCGCGACGGTTCTGTCTTTAGATTTAGTGTTGAGGAGTTAACGGGTTATGCCTTCGCCCGCCCCATCCCTGTTTGCTTTTGGCCTCGCCTTCTGGTTTCAATCTTGTGCTGTAACCCGAAACCACGCAGCTCTGCTGTGCTGCCTCGTGCTGGCTCTGCCTGCCCTCTCATCCTCCCCCCTGGCTGTCTGTTGGTGTTTAGATCAGCCTGTGATTTCTCTCCGCGGGACTGTTCTAGTTGGCCACCTGCCCAGAGCCAGCTGACAATGCTATTGTCTGTCTCAGGCTCGCTTTGCGCTGGACCCAGTTTGGAGGAGTTAGTCACGGCCTCTGTAGTCCAGATTGGTTTCACTAACGGTTTAGTCAAAGACCCCTCCCTATGATTGCTAGAATGCATAGCAATGGATGGT
This sequence comes from Ceratotherium simum simum, assembly GCF_057802395.1. Taxonomy (NCBI): domain Eukaryota; kingdom Metazoa; phylum Chordata; class Mammalia; order Perissodactyla; family Rhinocerotidae; genus Ceratotherium; species Ceratotherium simum. The sequence continues at coordinate 27,920,969 of NC_141911.1, forward strand.
TTCTTCTGAATCTCCAATTCCCAGAAACTAGCGCGAGCGCGCGCGGACACACACACCACCGGAGAAGGTCACAATTTGATTATTTAAGGACTCTTGAGTGGGTCAAGTGAATGAGATATGTAGGGTGTAATCTTCCTGGGAGAACTTTGTGGAATACACTCTCCTGTGCAGATTGGAAACTGGGGAATGAACTCGATTATCTCATTGCTCAACAAGTATTTGTTTTTTATTTTTTTTATTTTTGTGAGGAAGATCAGCCCTGAGCTAACATCCGATGCCAATCTTCCTCTTTTTTTTTTTTTTTTGCCGAGGAAGACTGGCCCTGGGCTAACATTTGTGCCCATCTTCCTCCACTTTATATGGGACGCGGCCTCAGCATGGCCGGAGAAGTGGTGCTCGGTGCGCACCTGGGATCCAAACCCGGGCCGCCAGCAGCGGAGCGCGCGCACTTCACGGCTATGCCACGGGGACGGCCCCAAGTATTTGTTTTTTTAAAAGATGACTAAAGTGCTGATAGAGCTTCAATTTTTGCTGACAAGACTGGTTTCAAGTGAATGTGTAGAATGGAGTGCTGATGTCTAGGAACAGGGTTATTTTATATCTTAGGTGAAGAGAACATTTAAGTAAGAAGTGAATTTTCCATCACGAGTTGGATATTTTCTGCATGTGTTTTGATTTTGTTGATGGTTATTGGTCAGCTCAGAGTATCTGTTCTTTGGTTTATACATTTTCATGGCCTAAAGTGTTTACTGGTAAAAGTAGTGGAATAATGCCTTTGTTACCCAAATATCAGTAAGGATTGTTTATGAAGAAGTCCTTTAGTACTTCTGGTACTTAGTGTCAAGGGGTCCAAGTCGTCTTGTTGAGCTAAATGAGACTCCAGTGTATTTTCAATTAAAAAAAAAATACTGACTTGTCATGTCTCATACATAATGCATTGTTCTTTAAAGCTTACTTCATATTAAAGAATTTCTTAGGTTCCCAGAAGCTTACTTCATATTAAAGAATTTCTTAGGTTCCCAGACAGAGCCGCTGTTTTAGTTTGAAGATTTTTTTTACTTTCAAAGAAAACAACTTGGGCATTGGATTCAGTTTTAAACTATTTGTAGACTGTTTATAAAATGAGATGACAATTTAAAAAATAAACTTCTATTGTTTGACTTTTTTTTTTTAAATTTCAGGCAGCATTCTCATTAACCAAACTTCTTGAAGCCACATCTGCAGTATCAGCTCAAGTGGAAGAACTTGCCTTCAAATGTACAGAAAATGCACGTTTCCTCAAAACATGGAGGGACCTTTTGAAAGAAGGCTATGATTCTTTGAAGCCTGACAACTGATTTGGCTGTGTCATAATTCACGCTTCCTCATTTATGATATTTGCACATGTACCATATGTATAGGACAAGCTCCAGCAGTTCTGTATACTCAGAATGAAATTTTTCTTGGTTTTCTTCACTTTTGGGAAAGCAGAATACTGATGTTATTTTTGATGCTGGCCAGTATTTGTTTATCTTTAAATACTTTCTGCCCTCTAAACTTTTAATAGAATCCTTTATGAAAGTTAATTTCATCAGTAGATAATATTAATAAGGCCACAGTGTTAGCAGTAGCAAACTAGGTGGACCATTATTCTATTTGCTTTGCCAGAAGATGCCAAGAATGGCAGAGTTTGAAGTTGAGCTTCGTTTTATGGACCAAGGGAGGTAACTTCTAGGTTACCAATGTTAGATCCAGCTCCATTAGGCTAAGTTCCCTAGAACCAACGATTGTGTCTTCTTTCTTTTTCTATCCCCACCACCTAGAACAGTGTCACACAACAATCACCAAGTATTTGTTGAATAAAAGAGTTAACAACATAATTAAAGGCTATTTTTTTCTTCCTGCCTTTACTATGAAGATTATAATTGTTTCTGTAAAAAATATTTGCATTAGAACCTCATTGACTTGAAGGGAAATGTTCTCTTTTTTTTTACGGGGATTTGAACTTCGATGATAGCTTTTTAAAATATAATAAATATTTTTTGCCCTTCTATGATGCTTTTTAGAAAAGCTTTTACTTCAGAAAATGAAAGCCTGTCTGGAAAGAATGCATATGGTTAACTGCTTTTACAGATAGTATTTCTTGCATTTGATGTTGTTATATATTTGATTGCTCTCTTTAAAGTGCCTTATCAAAATTATGGCTCTGTACTATTACTTTTGGAGCTTTGCAAGTAGTAATTCTAAATCTAAATCTAAAGAAGTTACTTTGTTTTTAATGCATCAAATTTAAATGATGCGATTGTTTTCATATTATTTGACCTTATTTCACTTGTCCTATATCTTAGGTTGCTCGCTCTCTCTTTTTTTTTTTATTTGGTGGTGTGTGTCATGTGTGTCAACCGTTAAAGCCAACTAATTCTCTGCTATATAACTTCTGGACATCTTTGATATGGCATCTTAATTCTTTGTAGATATGGAGATGTGTACAGAACTGTATTCTAAAGCCCAAAATGGGGCTGTGAAAGGGGACAAATGGATGGGCAAAGAATACTTTTGTTTAGTATATTAGGTCATAGTTCTTGATTAATTTTTTTAAGTTAAAGATAACACATATAGTATGTTCCTATACCAAAGAGTTGTGTATTTTGATATAGAAAAATATTTTTATGTCATGAAAATAGCAATTTTTAAAATGTACAAAAATAAATTCTTGTTAAAAGCAAATTTTATTTCCGTTTCTCTGGGTTCATTATTTTTAAGCTTTTTATTGCAGTATTTCAAACATAATAGGAAAGGTGAATGATTTAAAGAACACCCATGTATTTCCACCGTGCAGATTTAAATAATGTTAGCATTTGGCTTTATTTTCTTCAGATCTATATATGTATGTAAATGTTAGATACATTTGAAGCTTGCTTTGTTACCTCTTTGATCCCATCCCCTGTTTCTCTCCTCAGAAGTAACCACTGTCCTAGAGGTGGTGTATATTCTAGTTTGTGTTTTTATATTTTTAAGACATATATATGTTTTCAAAGCACTACAAAATAGTGTTTTGTGTATGTGGTAGCTGGCCTCCAGATGGCCCCAATGGTCTCCTGTCTCCTGGTGTTCATGCCCTTGTATAGTCTCCCACATTGAATAGTGCTGAATTGTGTAACTACCAGGATATTGAGGAAATGCAGTGTGCAATTTCTGAGGCCATACCTTTTGCCCATTTTTCTATTATGTTTTCTCTTTTTCTTACCAATTTGTAGGTATTACATATTTTGAATACTAACTAATGATCTGTTATGTATGTTTCAGCTGTCTTTTGTAGTCTGTGGTTTATCTTTGTATTTGATTATGGCGTCTTCTTTAATAAAGGTTTTTAATTTTAATGTAATTTTAGCAATCTTTCCTAGTGGTTCTTTCTGGGTCTTGTACAGGAAATGTCATAAAGATACTCTCCTATATGTTTTTCTGAAAGTTAAAAAATATTTGCTTTTAAGATTTAAGTGTTTAGTCCACCTGAATTTATTTTTGGTTATGGTGTGGTTTGGGGACCTTTTGTTTGTTTTTGTATGTGTATAGCTGTTCCTCCAAGTACCAATGTTTTAAATGCTGCATCTGTCATTCAGTTACCATATTAATTAATGCCTGGTTCTGAGCTCTCTGTTCTGTTCTTTTGATCTATTTGCTTAACCCCATGCTAAGATTTTCTGTAACTTCCCTTGTTTTAGCTGTATCATGTGATCTGTACTATGATTTTTTATTTTTTTAGATTTTTTTTTTTTTTTTTTTGGGAGGAAGATCAGCCCTGAGCTAACATCCATGCCAATCCTCCTCTTTTTGCTGAGGAAGACTGGCCCTGGGCTAACATCCGTGCCCATCTTCCTCCACTTTATGTGGGACGTGGCCTCAGCATGGCCAGAGAAGTGGTGCGTCGGTGCACCCCCGGGGTTCCGAACTCCGGGCCGCCAGCAGCAGAGCACGCGCACTTAGCAGCTACGCCACTGGGCTGGCCCTGTACTATGATTTTTGTGTGTGACTTCCCCCCATCTATATTTTTTTTAAGTTAGAAACGAAAAAACATGTTACTGATTTCTAATTTTATTGAATTATGGTCAGCTTAGGTTAACCCCTGGTTTCAGGCAGTGAGCATTCTGTGGACACTTTTAATTTATTCCTCAGCCCCAAAACTCAGAGCTGCTGGTGTCGAGTCGCTAGGCCCCTAGCTCAGCTCTGCTTAGTTTTTGTTGGCATGTATGGTCCACATAGAAGTTCATCTTATTTTTGAGTGGCTTTTAAAAAAATCATCACTTCTAATATTTCTTTTTGCTCTGCTTCATGGGAGAGGTTGAGGCAGAGCTCAAAGCCTAAACATTTTCTTAAAGACTTAATTGTTTTTTTAACTTAGTAGCTCATTAATCAGCTCTACACAAAACCTCAGAGGACACTTAATATTCTGACTGATGGGAATTTTTAGAAGCCTCAAGAGGCTCAAGTCAGTAAGATGAAATTTGTAGCGTTAAAAATAATGTTTAGTTTCAAAAATTCTGTGTATGAAATATGTGTCAGGCACTATACTAGGAGCTTTATAAACATTAGTTCATGTAACCATATTAGCTCTTTGAAGAAAGTGATATTATTCCCATCTACAGAATAGGAAACAGGCTGAGATGAAATAATTTGCCTGTGGGTCTCGGACACCAAAATTAGTATGCTTGTCTATGCCACACCTAGCTACCTAGCTCTTGGTTAGACTTATTAATATTCAAGTTAATCATTTTATTTACTCTTACCATCTGTGATAGTTTATTTTATGTGTCAACTTGACTGGGCTACAGGGTACCCAGATATTTGGTCAAACATTCTGGGTGTTGCTGTGAGTGTTTTTGGATGAGATTATTAAATCGGCAGATTGAGTAAAGCAGATTGCCCTCTGTAATGTGAGTGGGCCTTGTTCAATCAGTTGAAGGCCTAAATAGAACAAAAGGCTGACCGTCCCTTGAGTAAGAGAGTATCCTGCCTGCTGGCCTTGGAACATTGGCTCTTCCTGCCTGATGACCTTTGAACTGGGATATTGGCTTTTCCTGGTTCTACAGCAACTTCCAGCCTTCAGACTCGAACTGGGACTTCAGCTCTGCAGATTTTGGACTTGTCAGCCTCTATAATCACATGAGCCAATTCCTTATAATAAATATATATATTTCCTTATATATATATATATATATATGTATATATATGTGTGTGTGTATTGATTCTGTTTCTCTGGAGAACCCTAATACACCAAAAATGGAACTTATTTGTTCATTCAGTCACTCATCATAGATTATTTGTGCTAGTAACTGTAAAATATTAAATCTTTTCCCCTGAGATTAAATTTTTTTGAAAGCTCTAAATACCTATAAAGATCACCTGCGCAAGTTAGAACTGGAGGTACAGGAACTTAGAAGGTTATTGCAGGTATCACGATGAGACATGATGTTGGCCCAAACTAGAGTATTGAGAATTGGGATAAGGAGAAGTGGACACATGTAAGAGATGTTTATTAGATAGAACTGAAAGAGGACTGGTTGGTTTGATATGATGGGTAAGAGAGAGGGAAGAGTCAGAGGATGACACCCAGATTTCTAGGTTAGGCCATTGGTGCCATTCACCAAGACAGGGTCTAGAGGAGACTCAGGTGTCAGTCCAGATTCATACATAAGAATGACATTAACGAGCCAATGAGATAACGGAAGTGGAAATGTCTAGTGGCAGTTGTATGCATAAGTGACCAATTTAGGAGAGAGAACAGGCTAAAGGCAAAAATGTGGGCATCATCAGTATATACACAGTAATTGAACCATGGATGTGGATGAGATTGCCAGTCTATAGATAAGTGAAAGGTTTAAAACACTGAGAGTAAATGAGGCTTCTAGTGAAAGATTTTCTCTTTAAACGAGGAGCACCTTGGTAAAAATTAAATAACTGTGGTTTTGAAATCTCTTACCTAGAGTGGGTCACTCCATCCCATTCAAGTATCAATTCACTTACTACTTAGTTTGTTAAGCAGTAAAATGCGTGGACTTCACAATTCCAGCTGCATATTCCCTTTTCCCCTTTGTTCTTTGCCTTCAACTTTATCAGTGTCTAAATGCTAAAAGCCAATAATTGCTTTGGGAGAGATTATGTACTAGCATGATAAATTAGGAGCTCTTAAACTAAAAATGGTAAAAAATAAAAGTTGAGGTCTTCTTGATATATATATTTTAAATTTTAAAACAACTTTGGCTTGACTTAGAGCACTGATTTGACGTAGAGCGTGGTCCATGAGTTTTGGACCAACATTATATTCGTAAGAGAGATACCTTGATTTGTATCTGGGTTAACTTAGTGCTTTTATTGCACCTTCCATTGAAGCTAGTAGGAACTAGTTATGTGGAATGTTAGTAGTTACTTATCAAATACATTAAATGGAAGTTATTCTATTTGGGGAGGTGGAAGGATGGAGGAGTGAGTGGATAGAGTAGACAGAAAACCAATGGCTTCTAGAAAATCATTTGAAAATATTTTAAATGCTAAAAGATGGTTTCAGATGTATATTTTGTACATTCACTGTATTTCTAAGAACCTTAAGTATAGGTTATGATCATGATTTTTGTAGAATTACATTTTATCTATCCTGTCTTCATGATTACTGCTTTTGTTCTTTTTTAGATACTTTTTAAGAAAAATATTTTCCTATTCTATTATTTAATATTAGTAATGACTTCTTAAAAATAATAAATAATCCTAAAATATTCTTACAAAAGAATTTAAATGTATTTTCATTTTTGTAGCCTTTAAAAAATTATAGTCTAAGTAGTTAGAGACTTGAATATTATAAGCAGAACTATGACTTTCTATTGTTTTCTGAGTTTTGTTGAAAGTATACCACATTCCTCATGTAGAAAACTTATTGGTATCATTCCAAATAAGAACAGAAAGGACTCAAAGCAATCCTATTTTTAATAGAATTAAATTTCAGGTAATTTATTTATAAAAGAAATTTATACAATTATATACTCAATAAATATGTTTTTTGATTCCAGTATTTTCATGTTTCAAATATTTTTGTTGTATTTAAAACTACCTGAAAACATTTTATTCCTGTTTGAAAGTTTCAAATTATGAAAGCAAAAAATTCCAATAGCTAAGTTAGAGACCAGAAGAATAGCTAAAAATGTTAATATCTTGTGAACTGGCCGGCTGTGCAAACAGAAGGTAACTCTGTCTTTTGATGACAACTACTTTCTCTTTAGAGTAAAACGTACACAGAGACCTTTCCTTCCTGAATCAGTGCATTCCAGCTCTTCTTTTTTTTCCTTTTTACCTGCTTTATTGAGATATAATTCACATACCATAAAATTCACCCATCTAAAGTGTACAATTCAATGGCTTTTAGAATAATCACAGAGTTGTTTATCTATCACCACAATCAACATTAGAGCTTTTTTGCCCAAGAAGATACTCTGCTTCTTAGGCATCACCCTCCTAATCCTCCCATCCTCAGTAACCTATAATCTACTTCCTGTCTCTGTGAATTTACTTATTCTAGATATTTCGTATAAGTGGAATCACACAGTATTTGTCCTTCTGTGTGTGGCTTATTTCACATTCATTGTGTTGTAGCATGTGTCAACTTCATTCCTTTTTATGGCTGAATAATATTCCACTGTATGGATATACCACATTTTGTTTATCTGTTTATCAGTTGATGGGCACTTAGGTTGTTTCCATCTTTTGGCTACTGTGAATTATACTGCAATGAGCATTTGAATACAAGTATCTTTTTGAGTCCTGTTTTCTATTCTTTGGGGTTTATACCCAGGAGTGAAATTGCTAGATCATATAGTAATTCTATGATAAGCTTTTGAGGAACCACCAAACTGTTTTCTACAGCAACTGTACCATTTTACATTCCCACCAGCAATATAGAAGGGTTTCAGTCTCCACATTCTTGCCAACACTTATTTTGTTTGTTTGTTTTTTTTAAGTTCCTAGTTGGTATGAGGTATTATCTCATTGTGATTTTAATTTGCATTTTCCTAATGATTAGTGATGTTGAGCATCTTTTCATGTGCTTATTGGCCATTTGTATATCTTCTTTGGAGAAATGTCTATTCAAGTCCTTTGCCTATTTTTTTATTGACTTGCTTATATTTTTTTTATTGAGTTATAGGAGTTCTTTACATATTCTGGGTATTAAACCCTTCTCAGGTACATGATTTCCAAATATTTTCTTCCATTCTGTAGGTTGTCTTTTCACTTTTTTGATAATGTCCTTTGATACACAAAAATTTAATTTAGATCAAGTCCAATTTATCAATTTTTTTCCTTTTGTTGCTCATGCTTTTGTTGTCATATCTAAGAATCCATTGCCAAATTCAAGGTCTTGAAGATTTACCCATATGTTTTCTTCTAAGAGTTTTATGTCTTATGTTTAGGTTGCTGATTCATTTTGAGTTGATTTTCGTATATGGTGTAAGGTATGAGTCCAGCTTCATTATTTTGCATGTGAATATCCAGTTGTGCCAGCATCATTTGTTGAAGACTGTTCTTTCCCATTTGATTGTCATGGCATCTTTGTTGAAAATCAATTGACTGTAAATGTGAGGCTTTTATTTCTGCACTTTCAATTCTATTCCATTGATCTAAATGTCTGTCCTCATTCTAGCTTTTCTGATTCACTCCTTTGCAATACTTGTACCCTCCTTTTCCAGTCCTATATGATGGTGCTCATTGAAAGCAACAAGACAACTGGGCAGGAAGTGACAGAGAAGTGCTGTTTTGAGTTTATGTCAGAGCATCTTTTTTCACGGGAATAAACTGTTGTATTGGCTCTCAAGTGTACGGAGACTTGAAAAGAGGCAAGATGAATTCTGAAAACAGAATATCTGTATTTTGTAAACAATCAGACATTTTCTCTGATGCCATTATATTGAGTATTCCAAAACCTTAAACCTTTATTTAAAAGTGCCAATGATTCTTATGTTTGCTGGTGTGTGTGACAAACAAAGCTGTACCTTAAACTCGGAGCTGCAGATGGACTTTGTATATTTTGTTGTAGTTAAACACAATTTAACATTGCAAATTGAAAAGGTCTATGCTGTCTACTTCCAGGAATTTACCGCAGTGCCATGCACATAGTGGGTACTCAATAAATGCATGGTAAGAGAATGAATGAATCTTTCTGAAGTAGATTTCTCTTAATTTCCTATGCAAAATATGTACTAGTATATACATATACTCAATATAATTTATTTCTTTTATACGAGCATCAGTCACTTTGATTTTTCCCAAATAACCTCATGTCCTTGTAAGCTAATTTATTTTAGCCATTATTATAAATTATTAATTTTGTGGAATTTATATTATACTAATCCATCCTGAAGCATCCCACAGTATTCTCTGTAGAAATGGGTTTCAGAGTCAGTTATGAATAGGAATTGAGTCTTGTTGATTTAGAAATTAGTGACAATTCACAGGGGTCTGTGAAAAGAGCTGGCTTCATTAAGTCAGATGGCGTCTCCTGCAGCGGCCACATTTCCACCCAGATGAACGATGGAGCATATGTTTTCTGACTTTCTTTGCTGTCAATAGATCTTCTTTGTCTGCAGTTATACCAAAACTGATGGATCATTTCTTTGAATGGTCTTGTAGTCAGAGTATAGAGAATTGGGTTTAAAGCACTGTTGATAGGCAGAATAAAAATCACTACCCAAGAGGTTATGGTACCTAGAAGAGAAAAATGAAATAGTTTTAGTGTTTATGGATGTTTATAAGATATAAAAACCCTCTTTTCCTTGTTTCTCCCCCAGCCCCCTTTTGAGTCTTAATTTTTTCCCTTTGATGCCACATAATTAAATACTAAGTCTATATGTGTTTCCAGGATGTCTTGCCAGGGTGCCAGTGTTTGAGGGGTGCCAGTGTTTGGGGGGAGTGCTGGTGCTGCAAAAAAACAGGGTTCTTTGCTAAGTAGCTTTTCTTGAATACATCAACAAAAGTATTCCATTAGGTAGAAATATTTTCCACCAAGTGATTACATATTATTATGATATGATTCAGTTTTAGGGAAAACAATATTGTTTAGTATTTAAATCATATCTTTTCATATGTTCTGATTACTAGATAGTACATATAGCATTTCTCAGAATATACGGACTTATCTTTGATAAATTTCTTTTCTGCTATTTATTTGGTTTTAAAAATAGGTATGCATTTCTAGGCTTTTGACTAGATATTTATTTCAGTAAAAATATCTTTGGCTAACCTTATCTTAAAAATCACTGTAATATATATGCAACTACCAAATATTGAGATTTTTATTATAATTTAATTGATGCTATCTTCCTTCTTTGTTGCTTATAAAATGTCAGATACTATTACCACCAACCATGGGATAAAACAAAATTAAAATTTTATGTTTATAAAATTTTTAAAATGTGAATATATACTACGTTATACATACAGTTTACAGGATTTTGCATATTTTTTATTGTGGTAAAATATACATAACATAAAATTTACAATTTTAACTGTTTTTAGGTGTACAGTTCAGTGGCATTAAGTACATTCACATTGTTGTGCAATCATCACTATCATCCATCTCCAGAACTTTTGCTTCTTCCCAAACTGAAACTCAGTACCTATTAAACAATAACTCTCCATCTCCTCCTCCTCCCAACCCCTGACAACACCATTTGCAGACTTTCTGTCTTTGTGAATTTGACTACTCTAGTTACTTCATATAGGTGGAATCATATAATATTTGTCCTTTTTATTTACCCTGAGCTAACATCTGTTGCCAATCTTCCTCCTTTTGTATGTGTGCCCCCACCACATCATGGCCACTGACAGACAAGTGGCGTAGGTCCATGGCCAGGAACAGAACCCGGGCTGCCAAAGCGGAGGACGCCAAACTTAACCACTAGGCCACTGGAGCTGGCCCCCAATATTTGTCCTTCTGCAACTTGCTTATTTCATTTAGCATAATAGTCTTCAAGGTCCATCCATATTGTAGCATGTATCAGAATTTCCTACCTTTATAAGGCTGAATAATAATCCATTGTGTGTATACAACACATTTTGTTTATCCATTCATCCATTGATGGACACTTGGGTTGTTTCCACCTTTTGGCCGTGGTGAATAATGCTGCAATGAACATGGGTGTACGAATGTCTGTTTGAGTCCCTGCTTTCAATTCTTTTGGGTGTAAATCCAGAAGTGGAATTGCTGGGTCATATGGTAATTTTATGTTTAATTTTTTGAGGAACATCATACTGTTTTCTATAGCAGCTGTGCCATTTTACATTCCCACTAGCGATATACAAGAGTTCCAACTTCTTCACATCCTCACCAATTCTTGCTATTTTCTGTGCTTTTGATAATAGCCATCCAAATGAGTGTGATGCACATTATTTTTAAGTATCAAGAGTGCTTTCTTCTCTCATCTCTCACACTCTGGAGTAATGTTCTCTAAACTGTTGTATATTCCGGGAAGAAAAATTTCTTACGTTTTGAAAAAAGCAAAGTAATTATTTGATAATTGTTTTGACCTGTTTTCCTTTCCGTTCATCTTAAGCATGGCATTACCAGAATTTCAACATATTAAGTGTAATTTATTTGAGTCATTGTTCCTTTGTTCCAACAGTAATTGTGTTTTTAGGCATTTATGGAAAGAACTGAACAGCTTCCTCCCAGTAAACATTTCATTGATGAACAGAGCCTGAAGTTCATTTAACTCTGACTTGTAATTCTTAAAATGAGTTAATGTTATGGATCTTAATTTTCTTTCTTAGAAGAACACCACAGGGACAGATTTATTATTTCTTTACAGAAAGAAAAAAAAAAGCTGTACCTGGTATTTCTACCTGAAGCAATGAAAGAAATTTCAGTATAAAAATGGGTATCCAGCATAATGCGTCGGTAAATACAATAAAGAAAAACCGTTTGGCAAGGATCATCTCTTTTTTAACTTGATTCCGTATTTCAGTTGCTGTTATGGCACTTTGATGAACGCTGTAAAACATGCTTCCATAGGAAAAAACTATGATGATAAATGCCGCCAAGTTAACACCTATTTAGAACACAAAGATTATTATTAATGTATAGGTACATTTTTTCAAAATGAATAAACAAAACATACCCTTAGCTGTTATTATTAAGGAGAAGCTGCAAAGACCATAACATGTTTTTCGTTCTTCATGAGAAATACTAAGGTACACAAAAATAATAAATTTTTAAAAATTTGGGTGTTGTTGAAGTAAGGAGGAATTATGAAATTTTGAATTTAAAATGGCATATTAAAATGAGATTATAGTGATTCAGTGAATATCCTGGGTCTATTAAGTTAATCTTTCTAGTATTATTGTTTTTTTCATAATTCAATTACTTTAAGTTATACATTGAGAATATTTTTTATAAGAGAAAACATTTGTATATCTATTCTCGAGCCAAAGACTTGAGTGGCTCAAAGACTCAAAAACTTTGAGTTTGTTCATCTTATAAAGGCAAAGAGTTAAAATATATTTTGCTTAATATTATTCGGGTGAACGCATGAAATACAAGTGTGTAATGTCTTGTCTTTTATTAAGGTGCATCATGTTGGAATTTATATGATAAAGTGATAATTTAGAAAAAAAAAATCCCTTTAGGGGATTCTGGTAGAATCCACCCCCAGTGTCAATGAGAATAACCAGTTGGAAGAACTGAAATAAAGAATCTGTAAACGTTAGAAGGCACAACGAAATTCATATTGTGATTTATTCTAACATTTGAATGAAAGGGCTTATAATACAGAATTTCTTACCAAGAAAAATTGCCACTGAATAAATCTGGGCTCCAGTACTTTCTGTATCTTCTGAATGAAGAGGGAAACATACTCCGTTGGTGCCATAGTAGTTTTTGAAAAATTCCTTATTGCTCAATGGAATGAAAGCCACTATAAACCCAATAATCCAAATGAGAATCAGAACTGTAATTGTTCTGCATTTTCCAGGTCTTAAACATCTAAAAGGATACACAACGCAGATATATTTTTCCAGTGTCAGAAACGTTAAAAGTAATACTGATACTTCTGTGGACAGAATGGCCAAAGATCCCACAAGCTGACAATGAATACTCTCCATCCACAGCTGTGCATACTTATTGTATTCTCCACGAAACTTTAGGTCAAAGGCTCCAATCACAAATAAATATATTCCCATTAGGCAGTCGGCACCTATAGGGATCAGTAAATTTCACAAATTTAGAGAAATAAATAGGTATAATGAAATTATCAATAAGCAGTATTATTTTTAATATTAGCAAAAATAGCCAAGTTTCTTCTGTCTTGGCGGGAGGTAATTTTTATTCTAAGAATTCATTTATGAGTAAGGACCTCTTCACGAACTCTCCTTGATAACCACTCTTATAGCATCCTCTACAGCTAATTATATAATCATTTCTCCATCATTCTTCCTCTAATATGCAAGTCTATGAGAGCAGGGATCTTGTCTGTTTTGTTTTCCATACTAGTCCCATCATCTAGAAGTGTTGAATAAATGAATAAAATGCAATTATGTTGAGCATTCAATTAGAGACCAAGATGGGGATATTATTATTTGGTTCACCTCTTCTACTGAAATTTTCCCAGCTTAACAAGCTAAGGACATCATCCAAAATCCCAGAGGAAGTAATTCAGAAGTTGCTGTGACAGAGTAATGACTATGAATTTTGAGGTTTATCATTGAGAAGGTATGAATAATTATGAAGTGCTTTGTAGTCAGTACCATTTTGAGGGGCTTGAATTATTTACCCAGAGCTGGCCTAAGCAAACCTGTTCTCTTTGATTCTCTCTTCCCACTTCTACATCTTTTTCTGTTTTTTTTTTTTTTTGTGAGGAGGACCAGCCCTGAGCTAACATCCAATGCCAATCCTCCTCTTTTTTTTTTGCTGAGGAAGACTGGCCCTGGGCTAACATCCATGCCCATCTTCCTCTACTTTATGTGGGATGCCGCCACAGCACGGCTTAACAAGCGGTGCGTCAGTGCACGCCTGGGATCCGAACTGTTGAACCCTGGGCCGACACAGTGGAGTGCTAGCACTTAACCGCTTGCGCCACCGGGCCGGCCCCTCTCTTTCTTTTTAGGCTCTCCCATCCCCCAAATCAGCTATTAATGTGATACACTACTTTGTATACTTGCTTTTTTAAGCAAACATTACATGTTAGAAGGTAGGTGAGATTTTTTGACTGTGCAAGCTTTCTACACAAAGTTTGTAAAATCACAGCACCTTTTAAATCATAAGGCTGACACTGATCCTTGAACACTGGAGTTCTATTCTAGCCATCACCAGGGAAATTGAGCATACTCAAAATTTTGTAGCTAACAATACAAAATAGTAAACAATTTCTGAGTTCTGTTTCTCAGGTGGCTTGCCACGAAAAAAACAGTTAGACATGGATTTTGAATGAGAGTGGGGATAAGACATGGAATAGCATACATAAAAAAGTAGAACATCCTGTGGATTAACGCTTGCTTGAGGAAGTATGGATAAATTACAGGCCACTTGACCCACACTATAAACACCCTGAGGACTGGTTTCTTGCTTATTTTTCTTGGTAGTCCTCATTTATTTATTTATTTATTTATTTATTTATTTATTTTTTATTTATTTTTCCCTCAAAGCCCCAGTAGATAGTTGTATGTCATAGCTGCACATCCTTCTAGTTGCTGTATGTGGGACGCGGCCTCAGCATGGCCGGAGAAGTGGTGCGTCGGTGCGTGCCCGGGATCCGAACCCGGGCCGCCAGCAGTGGAGCGCGCGCACTTAACTGCCGAGCCTCGGGGCCAGCCCATCCTCATTTAATATAATACCTTGCAATCACATTTTAAAAACTTTTGAAAAAATTTAATACTACCTAAAAACATTTTCTTATTTAAATACTTAAAATTATGAATGGAAAAGATTCTAGTAGCTCAGAGACCAGAAAAACAACTATCTGTTAAGTCAATATCTATGAATTGGATCTGTAAACAAAAAAAGTAAATAGAGCTCTAGACATAAAAATGTGATTATGAAAGTTTGCAATTGTATTCATAGTAAAAGATTTTACCTACATAGTAAAAGATTTGCTTTAATAAAATATTATGCCTTCAGAGAAGAAAACTAACAAATGAGAGCTTCATGAGACAAAACTGATGAATGAGAACTTTATTAATCTGTGTAAGGTGATTGAATTTTCTTGTTTTAAAAACTTATTTTCTTTCTTATCACTAAAGTAATTTTATTTTCATTGGAGTGAATTTGAAAACAATATACAAGCAAAAAGGAGAAATTTTAAAAATTTCATAATTCTACCACTCTGTTTAATTATTTTCTAATAGCAATGCTTTTATATATTTCAAAACTATAATTCTTCTTCAACCAGGAAATACTCACAGCAGAGAGAAATGATTGACAAGGCGTGAAGCTTGTTCTCAGACCTGATATAAGGTCTCATACAAATGACAAAGATGTTTCCGAAGCATGTAACTGCAGATACAACCCAGACGAATATTCTCTGAATAATGCTCGCCAAGAGATTCTCTAGGGATGAGATTCCATCAGTGTTTGGTTTACAGCTGCGAACATGTGGTGCATATCCACAATACTGGAATTTCTTAAAATATCTGATGTACAAAGAGAAGGTGAAATAAGATTTTAAATTTAATTATGTCACTATACATTAATATTTATTTTCTACATTTTCTTGTTAGAAAGACAATGTCTTAATAAATGAGACTCAGAGGAATGTCAAACATTAGGGATACTGGAGCTTTAAACTTAAGTTTAATTTTCCTTGACTTGATTTTACTGTGAAAGAATGGGTGAATGAGAGCAGCATACAGGCATAATGAATATACAAGCATTAGACATGTCTTAGTATACAGTCATATGCTGTATATTGAGTTTTCTGTCAACAAGGGACCGCATATATGATGGCGGTCACATCAGATTATAGTGGAGCTGAAAAATTCCTATCAGCTAATGACATTGTAGCCATCATTATGTCGTAGTGCAATGCCTTACTCTGTGTTTGTGGCGATGCTGGTGTAAACAAACCTATTGCACTGCCAGTCATATAAAAGTATAGCAATACAATTATGTACGGTACATATGCTTGATAATGATAATAAACAACTATGTTAGTGGTTTATGTATTTACTATACTATACTTTTTATCATTATTTTGGATCCTTCTACTCATTCTACTTAAAAAAAAAGTTTACTGTGAAGCAGAACACCATGTTATGCCAGCAGCAACCTCATATACCTTGTGTTTACCGCGTCTCTTGATTGCATCATTTTCTCTTGTGCTTGATTTAAGTACACTCTATCATGTTTGCACAAGGACACAATCGCCTAATGACACATTTCTCAGAACATATCCCTGTCATTAAGCAATGCCTGACTGTATAAATAAGCTGTTAGCATGTGCTCAAGAGAATCCATCCAGGGAAACTTTTATTGGGTTTTTAGTGTTTGCTATATGTAAATAGACTGTTACATAGCTCCTGATCTTGCTGCAACTGATCTGCTTTTAACCCTCAGGGGAAGAGGAGTTAAGTGCTTTCTCCTCTGTGCTTCCATGGCTTTTCTATTACAGAAGTTATTATGTGATCTGTAACTACCTGCTAACACGCCTACCTCTTACACTAGATTTTGGTACATAATAAGGTGTTCAATAAATATTCGTTGAATGAATTCTTTCATCAATAGAGAGACCCTCCTTGTTGATAAAGACACCACCTGGTTAATCAATAATTACTACTGTGTTACCACCACCACCATTTGTTGAGCATCTTCTAGGTATCAGGAATAAATTCTCAAATAAACTCCATGAGATAGGTATTAGTATCGTCATAGGAGGAGATGAGGCAAATTATTTCCCAAGAAATTTTCTAATAAATGTAGTAATTGAGATTCAAATTAGATCTGTCTGCCTCTAAAGCCATGTATTCTGGCAAAAACTATCAATGATCTTCGTAGTGTAAAAAGCTGTAGTAATACAAGATAAAAGCTCAACAATTACAGGCCTGCCCAGGGGCATAGCGGTTAAGTTCCTGCTCTCTGCTCCTGCGGCCTGGGATTTGCAGGCTCGGATCCCGGGCGTGGACCTACACACCATTTATCAAGCCATGCTGTGGCAGTGTAAAAGAAAGAAAAAAAAAGTTTGACAATTACAGGATAGTGTCCTGTTGATTAACTCTTGCTGCTTAGATGCCTAGATCTGCCATGGTTTCTGCCCAATTCAGATCTGTTCCTTGAGTTATTTCTTGGATTTTGTGAGCTACACCATTTTCTTTCAATAAGCTCTGTTTTGCTTAATTTAGTCAGAGTGTTTTATGTTGTGTGGAACCAAGGAAACTTTTATAAGCATTCTCTCTGAGGAATTATAAAGAACAAAAGCAGAGTGTCCTGTGTTAGACTTAAAGTATCAGCAGGATTATAGAGTGGTGGTGGCTGACATGACACTTTCTAAATTATTGAGAATTAGTTACCCTGGCATGGAGATTATTCTAATACCTGCTATAAGATCACATTCAATTAAAGAAAATGTTTCTAAAGCATGTAATCAATGGTACAGTGAGACACACTGTGTGAATAAAAGATTTTTCAAAGTTCACCATTTTATCCATATACACTTGCTCCAATCATGCCCTGCCCTTGGGGACAATTTTCACTCAGGAGGATTTTTCCTTACTTTCCTCCATTTACAGTAATTATTTATTTATAATTATATTATGTTGCTTATATAAATTCCTACTTCTTCTGGTAACACTTATACCATGTGTATGAATTACTAGCTCATTAGGCAACATCAAAATGTATAAATGCTATCAGAGATGAGGAGAACTTATAGGACTGAGTGGGTTCCCTCCATACTCATGTTCTCTGACATTCAAAAACTCTCCTTTGATTTTACCAAACCATGGAAAACTAAAAATCACCACCCCCCTGCCCAATATCAACACTTTAAGAGTTAGTTATTGTTTAGGTAAATCAGTCAGTAGAAAATGTTAATAGATTGGCTGCATTGGGTATGGATGTATTAGCACAATACGTGTGGAAACATAAAAATTTAAAATCAAGGTGAAGAACAAGAAAAACATCTGCTTACATGTGAGAGAGATTCATAAGAGGTCTAAACATCCTTTGTTGGATATTTGAAATTTCAATTCCTTCTAGGCTGCTAAAAATATCAAATTAATTGTCAAAATAACATATATTATACAGGGTATAATAAAATGAGTTTTTGTGAAGGACAATTTAATAAAATGCTGTTAGTTAACACTTATTCTGAACCAAACATTCGTACTCAGCCTGCCCTAGGTACTTCCTCTGCTTCTTTTTGATTCTGCTATTTATACATATATATCTCTCCTATTTGAATTTTTTGGATCCTCATAGATCATAGCACAATGCTTTGTGCATAGTAACTACTCAATAAATATTTGTGAAATAAATCAACAAGCATTATCCTTTAGCCAATATTACAATAGCAGAGGAGTTTTACATCTTTGAAATTTTTCTAATAACTTTGAAATAACAATTTTTTTTCTAATAAAATGTAATTTTACTGAGGAAACACTTAAATGAACTGAAGCTTATCTTTTTAGGCAATTCTTAGATCCTAAAAGAAATTTGTGTGTGTGTGTGTGTGTGTGTGTGTGTGGTGCAAGTAATGATTTATATAATCTATAATATTCCATCTTGGAATAAAGATGGTGGTAATAAATTCTTAGATACCCAGTACTAATTGAGGAATGAATATGCATAGATGGATGTGCACAGAAGATCAAAGCAAACAATCCAATATAAGCTCCTGGTGATTATAGGAAAACATAAAATGATTCATCCTTAACTAATTTTTAGTTTATAAGTATATAAGATAAAACTAATAGCTATCTGTTTGTTTATAGTCCAGTGAGCTCTCATCTTATATGTTTTTGTGGAGCTTAACCCAATACCCCGGGAATAAAGCTTCTTTATAAATAGTAATTTATAGAATTTGAAATATTCTATAAATCTTATTTTATAGAATTTATTAGCTATTAATATATGAATAACAATTTCATCATAAAACTATCCCCACAGGTGTGTACTTACAGAGACTTGAGTTTGACAAGATAATCAAATTGGTTTGTTTGAATTTTCTGGATTGGATTATAGGAAAGATTCCTGTTTTTAAAAAAAGGCAGCAATAGGTCATTTCTAGAAATTGCTTAAGTAAAGAGAAAGCGTATCTGTTGACTTTGTGTTACTTTTAAACATTAACAACAAAAGTACAGCAATACCACTTGCCTCATAGGGTTCATTGGACATTTAAATGAATTAATGGAGATAAAACACTTAGAATAATGCCTGGCTCTTAGTAAGTACTCTATGATTGTGTTAGTGATAGAGAGAGAGCTAAGACGACATGAACATAAAAGGTGGAGTTGTCAAGAAATGACTCCCACCAGAGAAATGACTCCCAGAGTAGTGGTAGGGTATCCAGAGAGAAACCACACCTACTTCACATGCCTAGGAGCAGATGTGGCTTAAACTAAAAAAAAAAAAAATCTCATTTAGTCAAAATTTGAATTAATGGAGTCACATCGAATACTTTTTACAATAAATCTTATGTCAAAGAGTGGCATATGGTACCAGCGATTTATGAGGCATTAAATGAAAAGTAAAAGACTACAGCTAGGAACAAAGAGACATAGATCAGAGTGACAGTACAGCTGAATTTAAATGGAGAAAATTTCAGAATCTATGTAAAACAACACCTTGAAACAAGAATCATTGATTAAAAGGAGCTTCTTAGGGCAATTTCTCTTTTTAAGAAATTTATTCTAGATTAGACCATTAGTTAGGTGGGTGAGGGGGGACCTGTTGGGTGGTGGTAATTACAGAAAGAAGGAAAGAGAGGAAGAATGACAATAAAAAATGAATTGTATAGAAGAAATGAAGTGGACTCAACAGTCTAGAAATAGAAGAAAACTTAACATCATAAAGGCCATACATGAAAGCCCATAGCTAACATCATATTTAATGGTGAAAGGCTGAGAGCTTTTCCTCTAAAATCAATAACAAGACAGGGATGCCTACTTCCACCACTTCTATTCAACATAGTACTGAAAGTCCTAGCCAGAGTGATTAGGCAAGAAAGGAAAATAAAATGCATCCAAATTGGAAAGGCAGAAGTAAAATTATCTCTTTTCACAGTTGACATGATCTTATGTGTAGAAAATCCTAAAGATTTCACACACACACACAAAACTGTTAGAACTAATAAAAAAATTCAGCAAAATTGCCAAATACAAAACCAACAGACAAAAATCAAATGCATTTCTATACACTAACAATGAACAATCTGAAAAGAAAATTAGGAAAACAATTCCATTTAAGGTAGCATCAAAAGAATAAAATAATTAGGAGTAAATTGAATAAACGTGAAAGTCTTGTACTTTGAAAGCAAAATGTTGCTGAAAGAAATTAAAGAAGATACAAATAAATGGAAAGATATTCTGTGTTTATGGATTGGAAGACTTAGTATCATTAAGATGTCAACACTACCCAAAGTAATCCACCGATTCAGTGCAATCTCTATCAAAATCCCAATGATACATTTTTTTGCAGAAATAGAAAAATCTATCTTAAAATTGATACGGAATCTCAAGGGAGTCTGAATAACTAAAACAATCTTGAAAAAGAAGAACAAATTTGGAGGTCTCACACTTCCTGATTTTAAAACTTACTATAAAGCTACAGTAATCAAAACAATGTGGTACTGGTGTAAAGACAGATATGTAGACCAATGGAATAGGAGAGAGAGCCCAGGAATAAATCCTTGTATACATGGTCAAATAATTTTTAACAAAGGTGCCAAGACCATTCAATGGGGAAAGGATAGTCTTTTCAACAAATGGTGCTGGGAAAAACCAGACAGATATCCACATGCAAAAAAATGAACTTAGATCCTTAGCTTACACCATGTACAAAATTGGCTCAAAATGGATCAAAGACTGAAATATAAAAGCTAAAACTATAAAATTGTTAGAAGAAAACATAGGGGAAAAGCTTCATAATGTTGGATTAGTCAATGATTTCTTATATACAACACCAAAAACACAGGCAACAAAAAAAAAAACAGAAAAATTGGACTATATCAAAATTAAAAACTTTTGTGCATTGAAGGACGCTATCAACAGAGTGAAAAGACAACTTAGAAAATATTTGCAAATCATATATCTGAAAAGGATTTAATATCTAAAATATATAAAGAACTCCTACAACTCAACGACAAGAAAACCAAACAACCCAATTAAAAAATGGGCAAAAGACTTGAACAGATGTTCTCCAAGGAAGATATACAAATGGCCAATAAGCCCATGAAAAAGATGCTCAACATCAGTAATCACTAGGGAAATGCAAATCAAAACCACAAGATACCATTTCATATCCGTTAGGATGGCTATCATCAAAACATAGAGGGCCGGCCCCGGGGCTCAGCGGTTAAGTGCGCACACTCTGCTATTGGTGGCCCGGGTTCGGATCCAGGCGCGCACCGATGCACCGCTTCTCCGGCCATGCTGAGGCCGCGTCCCACGTATGGCAACTAGAAGGATGTGCAACTATGACATACAACTATCTACTGGGGCTTTCGGGGAAGAAAAAAAGGAGGAGGATTGGCAATAGATGTTAGCTCAGAGCCGGTCTTCCTCAGCAAAAAGAGGAGGATTGGCATGGATGTTAGCTCAGGGCTGATCTTCCTCACACACACACAAAAAAACATAGAAAATAACAAGTGTTGTTCAAGATGTGAAGAAATGGGAACCCTTATGCACTGCTAGTGGGAATGTAAAATGGTATAGCTGTTATGGAAAACAATATGGTCTTTCCTCACAAAATTAAAAATAGAATTACTGTGTGATCCAGCAATTTTACTTCTGGAACTATATACCAAAAAGAATTGAAAGCAAGGTCTCAAAAAGGTATTTGTACACCTATATTCATAGCAGCATTACTCACAATAGCTAAAAGGTGGAAGCAACCCAAGTGTTCATCAATGGATGAATGGATAGATACAATGTGGTATAGACACAACAATGGATTATTATTTAGAACAATATTATTTCAATCAATTAATTACTAATTATTAATTTAATTAATATTATTATTCAGAATAACAATATTCAGAAATTCTCACACATGCTACAACACGGATGAACCTTGAAGACATTATGCTAAGGGAAATAAGCCAGTTAGAAAAGGACAAAGATTGAATGATTCCACCTATATGGTGTACCTGGAGTAGTCAAATTCATAGAGACAGAACATAGAGTGGTGGATGCTGGTGTGTGTAGGGGTGATGCGGAGTTATTGTTTAATAGGTATGGAGTTTCGGTTTGGGAAGATAAAAAAGTTCTAGAGATGGATGATGGTGATGGTTGCAGAACAACGTGAATGTACTTAATGCTACCGAACTGTACACTTAAAATTGTTAAAATGGTAAATTTTATGTTATGTATATTTATCACAATTTAAAAAATAAAAGAAATGAAAAGATAAATGAAATGACAAAATTAAAATCAGTCTTACAATTGTGAGAGCTTCTGCAGATCCTTAAATACATGTGGTGAAAGATTTTCAATCTTATTACCGCCTAAATCCCTAGAGAAATAAATGTAAACATGTTATTGTCTTAAGATTTTATTCATTGTTCTGTAATTTATTAGGAAACTATTACACAACTTTTTAACAATGCTATCAATAAGTTATATTAATTACCAGCAGTCTAAAAGTTTTTAAAAAAGGGAGTGAAATGGGAAAAGATAAAAATATTTTATCCCATTGCATCACTCAGTCAGAGACAAATATTTGATGGTATTGACAAGAGATTTTCGCATATCGAGGTATATGCTGGTAACTTCTGGTTCAAAACTGATTGAACTAAAGCCTTACTTATGGCCTACCAAACATACATTGTACACCTGCTTTAAACATTAAGGAATGCACTCTCTTAAGATAAGAATGAATACTTCCCCATCTACACCCTATTGGTAATGCTCGTATTAGTCCCTTTCTCAACAATAGAATCATGTTGACCTGCTAGTTTGTAACTGAATACCTCTTGGAAACTTTGATGAATATATGTCCTGGGCATGTTTAATGTATGTTCTTTGTTCTAAAAAGGTATAAGACTGTACTGAAAACCATGCTTTCTCCGGAACGCTTTTTTCCTTTGTGGAAACTGTCTTCCCGGGTTATAATCCTCACCTTGGCTCAAATAAAACTCACCTTCTCTCTCTTATCTATAGAATGGTTATTGGTTATTTTGCATAACAGTATTTGATCTGGTTCTAACAGATACAATTTTCTAATTTAATTAGTATGTGTGCTATGCCTCTGTTTCCTTTTCCTTCCTCCCTCCCTTCCTTCTTTCCTTTCTTCCACGTTAGAGTAGGAATATGGTTTGGAGGCTTAATTTTTTCTTTTGCTTGGGTTCATTATGATTTTCAAATGGAAGTGGATTATTTCAGGTGCAAGTTTCTTTCACAGCTGATATACAACAGATCTCATATATTCCCAGGGCAGGATATTTTGTGTGTTACCTTATGTACATATAGAGGTCGGGCTGCCTAGTATGGTATGATCTTGTAGCTTAGTTGTAAGAAGATTTTTGACAGTAGCTGCTATTGTGGTAGCTTTGACAGTGGGAGTTCTCACAAGAAAGGCCTCAGATTCTTCTAAACGCGACAGTGTTTCAGTAGGCTTGAGTTCTCCAGTGTGATCAAGAGATACTAAGAGAAAGCCTAACCACTTTCCCTATCTATCTCCAAATCCTATTAGTTGACACAGGGAGAGGTAGGAGAATAGCTCTATTTGTTATGTAAATTGGAGTGCTTATAAGTCAAAAGTTAAATTATTCAGTTTTGAAGGGCAGGATAGTTTTAAAGATTTTATTTATTTATTTTTTCCCCCAAAGCCCCAGTAGATAGTTGTGTGTCATAGCTGCACATCCTTCTAGTTGCTGTATGTGGGACGCGGCCTCAGCATGGCCGGAGAAGCAGCGTGCTGGTGGGAGCCCGGGATCCGAACTCGGGTCGCCAGCAGCAGAGCGCGCTCACTTAACCACCAAGCCACGGGGCCGGCCCAAAGGGCAGGATAGTTTTAGATTGAGTTTTTTTTTTTTTTTTAATTTACTTATTTATTTATTTATTTTTTCCCCAAAGCCCCAGTAGATAGTTGTGTGTCATGGTTGCACACCCTTCTAGTTGCTGCACGTGGGACACGGTCTCAGCATGGCCAGAGAAGCGGCTCCTCGGTGCGCGCTCGGGATCCGCGCCCGGGATCCGAACCCAGGCCACCAGCAGCGGAGTGCGCGCACCCAACCGCTAAGCCACGGGGCCGGCCCAGATTGAGTTTTTAACACTAAAAATAAGTAGCTAATATCTAATCTATGTTATAAATGTCTTTGCTGTAAACGTTTTATTTTCATACTGTAAACTGAACCTTGAGACTTTTTGTTATTTACATATTTATAGAGTGAATTGTCAATGAAGATAGATTGTTCTGATTTGACTACCAAAGGAATCTTTCTAAAATTTCATCCCTTTCTTAAAATCCTTCAATAGCTTACTGTTGCCTAAAAGAAAAAAATCAAAACTGCTTAGCGCAACATAAAAAGTCGTTGAATATCTAAATATCTTGCCACTGTCTATCTTTCCAGCGTCATTTCCTACCACTTTCTACTCAGTCACAATGACTTTCATCATGGGCTGAATGTACCTCAGTATTCTAACCTCCATGTTTTTGCCTGGGTGCTTCTTTCTGCCTGTAATAAGCTTTTCTTCTTGTCCTTCTGGTGAACTTCTTTTTTTTAAAGATTTTATTTATTTATTTTTTCCCCAAAGCCCCAGTAGATAGTTGTATGTCATAGCTGCTTCTAGTTGCTGTATGTGGGATGCAGCCTCAGCATGGCCGGAGAAGCAGTGCATCGGTGCGTGCCCGGGATCCGAACCAGGGCGGCCCGCAGCGGAGCTCACGCACTTAACCGCTAAGCCACGGGGCCGGCCCTCTGGTGAACTTCTATTCGTCCTTCAAGATTCTGCTCAAATGTCACTCCCCTGTGACCAGAGAGGTTAGGTGTTCTCTTGTCTGTTCTCCTACATACTCCTTGTGCACACTTCTATCATGGCACAAAAACACGTACATTATATATAACATTATATGAAAACTGTTTCTGTACATATGTGCTTCCCTTCTGAAGGATGTGAGTTCTTTGAGTACAAGTACTATACCTATTCATCTTGGGCTATCCAGTATCTAGCTTAGTTTTGGACTAGCCATTCTTTCCATCCCCATTAGAAGACTATTAATAGACTGAATCTGTCTACTTCATATTTGGGTAAAAGAGGCAGCACAATTCTAGTTCTTTGTATGGGAAGCCAAGTAAAATACTGATCATATTAGTAAGGCAATGTGAAAAACAGATGTAGAGTAGTCCACTAGGATATTAAAACTCCAAATGTCATGTTCAACAGTTTCTGTTGGGAGTGCTGGTTTCGGCTATTGGAGATAATTCTGACATATAGTTCTTACAGCATGAATCATGTAATGGGATACTGTTGGCCTAGATCCTAAGTGACATGTAAAAGGACCATTTTCTCAGTTTCAGTTTAGGAAAGTTGACCTAGACTTGATTGGACTCGAGGTCCATTTCTGAATTTGCTCGGGAAACACATCATCACCTAGAGTGGTTGACTTGAGAAGCATAAATTAAATCAAGCACGTGGCAAAGATTTTCTGTAACCAGAACTACTTAAAGTCTACTATGACAAGTGAATCCTGCCAATTTATTTGCCCTCATTAACTCTTTTAGTGTGATCAAGCCTGACGGGGCACAGAGTATAGTCCAATCCTCTCTCAAAAGGAGATTCATCCTCTTATTTTAGATCCAGACCCAGCCGTTTAAAACTATAGTCTCCTAGAAACCATGCCCTTTTTATCCTTGTAAATCCGATGTTTCAGGCCAGTGGTTAACATGGGAGTAGGCAGGCTTTAAGCAAAACTAATTATTGGCCTTGGTTACCCTCTCTGCAGCTATTGTTGCTCTTTCCTTTACCCCTGAACCTGGATTAGCACTGGTTACGGGCTAAGCCGTTTGTGTTCCATGTTTACTGCTGGTTACTGATACTTGCATAATACCTGCACCTTACGGCCACCATGGACGTTAGGATTTCGAGGAATTGCCTTCTTATATTCAGAGAGTGGCTGTGAGCATGATAAAACAAGGAAAAGTATGGACCCCTACACTAACTTGTATTGTGATGGCTAGATAATTCCTTTGGATCACCTACATGAACCTTTCCCTACTATTGAGAATAAAACAATTTCCTATATGCTGACAACATGGTTCAATTGCCAGATACCAAGACTTGTTACAACAGATGCTTGGTTCTAATATCTACTGAGATTTTCTTGCACATTTTGTGAATGATTGGTACTGCCTACCAAAAAATGTTTCAGGCTAATGGCTATGGAAAAAAATATTGGCGTTTCAATGGCTTGTTTATTGATATTTTAGAACAGAATGCAGGATTGTTTCCCGAGGAATATTCCTGCTTGTGGCACATGTATTCCCTCCACCTATCTCAGTATGCAGAGAAATATTCTAGTTATATTCTTTAATTTTTATGGAAAAGTTTTAATAAATCAATGGTAAGCCCAGCTAATTGTCAAAACACGTAGATCTGTCCACACTCCATATTCTTTCTAGAAACACAAAATCAAACTAGTTGCTAGCCCAAATTTTAGCAAAAATCCGATTGAGAATTAATACTAAAAAATAAAAAATTGTCTGAAGAACATGCACTTCATCCATTGCTCTACATACTTTTTATTCTGACAATCAGCTACTATGTGCTTGGACCACAAGACTTTGGTTCATCATAGAGTTGTGTTAATGCCCTTTGGAATTGTGTCATTGATCTTAAAAAGGGACATGGTAAGTAGCTGTCTTAACTTCATCTCTCTCTTTCATTATCATAGGTTGGAATGTTACCCAAGGAAGTGTCCAATTTCCTTTTAGATCCAAGACTATCCTTTGGCTTTAGAATCAGCAAAGTGGTGTCTTTTTATCTTATGGTCTCTGAATCCTAACTCTCTAGGAAACTTAAAGACAAATTTGCTGTCTCTCTCTAGCAGTGGGATAGAGTGATGTAGGATTGTCACGACTAGGTGCCTTGAGAAACTCAAAGGTGGGTTCGGAAGCAATTAACTGTTTTTCCAAGTTGTTTTTTTCCTTTTGTGTGTTAAGGAGATGTAACCACCAACCATCCTGAAACTGACCAAGCCTCACCACAAGAGCTATGCCCATGACCTTTGCCTTATTTTTAATGCAAAGATGTCTCCAGGAGGAGCTTAGGCCTCATTATGTGGAAGCATGTTCTCCAACTGAGCCTGCGCAAGCGAATACCCGCCTCTCCCTTTTGAATATTCACTCCCCAACCAAAATAAAAGTTCCTGCTTCTCTTTGTTCTGGGACGCCATGACTTTGGAAATGATTCCCCATGGCCTCCTATTTGCTGCAAATACACTTTACGGGTGTGAGACAACTTCCACTGGTGTAGTCTTATTTACTCACCAGGATGCAAACCCACTTGGTTCGGTAGCAGGATGTATTTTATATATTAATTTACTCTGACTTTTTTCTTTCTCTGCAGCTATATTTCTTTTACCTCACTTTCCTCAAATATTTATTTTATATTTTTTCTTTTATGCATATTTTTGTAAAGCTATCAGAATTCCTTTGTGGCTCAAGGTGTATATAAATAATGCTAGGTAAAGACATAATAAATATTTCTTAAATGTATAAAAGCATCTATGCATAACAAGTATGAACTAAAACAGTAGAAAGCAAATTCTTATCAATATATGTTTAATCAAACTTACAATTCATCTAGTTTCTGGAGAGGTGCAAAAGTATTTTCATTTATGTGATTAATTTTGTTTTTCCTCATTACCCTGAAAGTAAAGGAAAAAATATGTTGTGGCTTCTCGAGGTAACTGATAAATGAGTTATCAGAGAGGAGATTAACAGCCTGCAAAACCAAAGATAATTGTATATAGTGCATTTTTCACATCAAGATATTTTGAAGTTGTATGATAAATTACCCAATCTAATTTTAACCTTAAATTTCCCAAATCTTTTAATGATGATAAAAGTAAAATATTATTCAAATTTTTAAGTGAAATAGAAAAGAGCTCTGCAAGGGAGATAGTGAAAACATCAATTCTTGAGAACATAGACTAAATATCATACAACCGAGAGCACAGGGAGATAGATGTTTTAGAGTTGTCTCTTCAGTCTGCGTAGCATGTCTGTCTAACAAATACTCCTACCATATTACTCAGACACATTTGGTAGTTGATGTGACTTAGAGTGGAGTTGCTTAAGGAAGTCTAAGTTGGATAAATTCAGAAAATTTCTAGTTTGGGATGTTGAATCAGACTTTAACTCTTGACAGTTCATTTCTGCACTGATGTCATGTGTTATGAGCTAGCATAAAGGACTAACTCATAGAAAAGTTTTCAAAGGGTTTCCAATTCTTTAAACATTGTGTGACATGCCTGGAAGTTGGCCTTGTCCCATCCTTAAGTATTTATTTCCTCCCAGCACTCCAAACCGTTACCACCTTTTCCCAGCATCCCTGGACCAGAAAAGCACAAGCTCTTGCCAAGAGGATACTCACAAATGATTTCTTCATACAAAGGTTTCTTTAAAAACAAATACAAGTAGAATAGAAAAGAAGTTCTAAGTTTTCCGGATATCTATTTGGTGTATGTCCTTTAGGTGCAATTTGATTTCCTCTGGCCAATTAGTATGGACTATTTTGCACAAGTGATAACAGAGCAACCTGCAAATGAAGACTGCTGAACTCTCTGCAGAAGAGTTCAGATATTTCAGTGGCTTTGAATCCATTGGAATGGGGAGGCATAATTGGAGAAAAATTATTGTTGTATCCGTGGTAGCTATTGCACTGCCTATACACAGGGGTGCTATGTGTTCTAGTATAATGGTTTTCAAACTTTTCCCGTGGTAACCTACAGTAACAAAAAATGAATTTTACATTGGGACATAAAATACCCCCACACAACCTAAGATTCATGAAACAATACATTTAATTGTCTCAATTGCACTCTGATATTTTTATTCAATTTAACTAAATTCTATTTCATTTAAAATATATTGGTCAGGACATACTACATTGCTTTTATTACCCACTTGTGAGTTGCAGCCCACAGTATGAAATATACTGTTCTGGGAAAATAAACTGTGAATGAGGCAGTTGTATTTTTATATCGAAGGAAGCCCCAGCATCCTTCACTTTCATGGAAGAGGCGATGGGAATTTAAAATAGATCAGAGAGGCATAAAGAGAAATTATACTCAATAACGTTCTAAAGTTTAACCTGGTGTCCACAATTACATACTCAGGGATGTGAACATTCTGCAGTATTTTTTTCTTTCATTTTGATTGTAATTAAATTTTCCCCACAATCTTGACAGTAATAATTTGCAAAGGGCAAACATTCTTACAGATTAAGACTTTAACTTAGTGTTTCTCAAACTGAGATCCAAGGACTGATTCTAAGGGGTCTATGAGAATTTCTTTCCATTAAAATGGATATTACTTAAGTTTGAGAAAAACAGGTCTTAGATAATACAGTGCCATTGTGATGACTGATGTATGTTGTGAATCTATGGTCACCCTTAGTTTGAACTTCAATAATTTTGCCCATGTGCTTCGGTTTCAATAAACTTTAAGAGTGAACACTTGCCATAATTACTATGCATGTTTATGCTAGCTTTTGTTCACTTAAATGATCCATTTTGTTTGTAAAGACGTATAACATTATTTAAAAAGGACAAAACATTACTTACAAAACAGTTAAATTACTGCAGGAAATAAAAGTCAAATTTCTTAAATTGTGAATACGGTTGCCTTCAAAGTCCCTGAAACATAAAAATAAAAGATAATAAGGCTAAATTTTACTTAAAGACAGAAATAAATTGGTTGAGAACTATTTGCTTTCTAATAAAATCTTTTTTCACGTACTGTTTATTTCGTGCAGATTCTTACAAGTAGCTGCATACATAATAGCTGGAATAAGATATATGTAATATTTCTTTTTCTGTGTTAATAGTAAAAATATTTTGAGTCACATCTGTATCATGTGTTCACGGGGGAACGTATGTTACCCTGAGAAATGTGAAGAGAATGAGAAGCCAAATCGAAAACCTTTGCTATGGTAAATACCGACTTTACTAACAGATATTTACTAGTGAACTGTATTGAGCAGCTGTCCAGGCATTTCTCTAAGTGGTGGGATCCTATTTTGCTACAGCCTGCAGAAGATTCTATTATTGCTGCAGAAGCTGCTGCTCCCAAATCAATATTTAGCATCTACCTCCCTCGCCTAAACCCTCCCCAGAAAAAATTCTCAATAGCCTTTTACCACTGAGAACACCCCTGTGTGCTTTATTATATTGCCACATAGGCCAGTGCAGAGGGAGACCCACAGGCTGTCCTTGGCTTTCCACTCCCAATTCAGGGAGCTGCTTATAGACCCTACTTGAGCTCCCCTGCTGTATGGCACTACGTGGTCATCAATAGAAGTCTGGACCGAGCAGCAAAATTTGTCAGAAAATTTATGTTTTATTGTCTTCTTCGTGGTTATCATGAAGGTGTTCTTTTATTGTCTCTCTTTTATCGCTAGGTTTACAGTGGAAGTTTATAGAACAGAGAGTTAGCTGAGGTTAGGAATATACTTTCAAAAGTAAATGCTGGGGGCCGGCCCGGTGATGCAAGCGGTTAAGTGCGCGCGCTCCGCTGCAGCAGCCCGGGGTTCGCCGGTTCAGATCCAGGACACGCACTGATACATTGCTTGGCAAGCCATGCTGTGGTGGCGTCCTATATAAAGTGGAGGAAGATGGACACGGATGTTAGCCCAGGGCCAGTCTTCCTCAGCAAAAAAAAAAAGAGGAGGATTGGCAGATGTTAGCACAGGGCTGATCCCCTCACACACACACACAAAAATAAATAAATAAAAGAGAAATAAAAACATAAAAAAAAAAAAAGTAAATGCTGGTCCTTAAATCTACTCAAGCTACCCCAACACTTAGATTACTGGTCACCATATAACATATAGCTATTCAGGAATAATCACAACTAAAATATATGAGCTGAAGTGTGAAATGGCTACTAAAATCTGTAAGGGAAACATAGGTAGCGTTAATAGAAGTGCCTATATTCTGCTGGCTAGTCTACATCTGAGATAGTCAGTTTGATTTTTGGCACTGCAATAAAAATAGACGTTGACAAATCAAAGTATATCTGGAAAATCTGGATGTAAGGGGTCTAGAAATCAAGTCAGTTGAAGAAAAGTATGTATTTATAATAGAGAAGAGCAAAATAAGAGAGAGATATTTGAAGTCAGGCTGTAGAAGCTATCATAGGGTTTTTCTAGGTTGCATCAGACTGCAAAATTAGATTTACTGGTTGAAGGACACAAAACATTTCAAATTTAAGCTCACAATCTATGGTGTTCAAAGAATAAGGCTTTCATCACTATAGATATTTAGCAGAGGCAATATACCATAACTCAAGGATTTTGTAAACAAGATTTCTGTACTATACGGAATATTATATTAAAATCTTAAATCTTGATTCTAGAGCACCCTTCTAAAGTAAAATTTCTATTATTCTATTAAATGGGAAACTAAACCCTTATAGTACCACTTTTTTTGGTCATTAGTTTTGGCCAAGGCTTTTGACCTCTCGTGATGTAGGTTGTCAATGACCGAGACTGTGCATTTCTTGCTCTTACCATGCATCTACCACCAGGTGGTGATGCTCTCTTAAGCCTCACAAAATATCCTCAGGTGAGTTGATGTTCTGTTAGTTGTTCTTTTTTTTATTAGCTACTTATGTAACTTTTTTTTCCTACTAAGCTAGCAAAAATATTTGCTAGTATTAATTTATTAATTTGTAAAAATCAGTAAGAGGCACACATCAAGGCGTAAATTAGGGACTTTCAGTTAAATTGTTAGTTTTGTTTAATTTTAATTTATTTTAACCTTAAGTTGTAACTTTGCTTAGGCTTTCTTCCTAAAATAAGAGGTTTTATTCCTTGATACGCAGGAATATCACAGGGATCTGGCGTGAAGCATACATATTATTAGCTGAGGCATACAAATTTCCTTCTTGTTCTGTAGCTCCGAGCCCTAAGGGAGCCGACAAGGGGTGTTTTTCTTACTTCAAGTCTAGACCACTTTTCCAACTTAATGAGCCTGTGAACCTAATCATTTATTTTTCTCTTCATACATGGCAGAACTGCTGAAAATGAAAATTTCATTCTTTGATTTGAAGAACAACAATAACAAAAAATAAAATGCCAATAATCTTGCCTGTTCCTTCTCAACTTCCTCTCTTGTCCCCTAGTGGTATTCCAACTATGCAAACCTCCTCAGCCACTACACCCTCCCCTACCTTTTGAACATTTCTGGCTTCTATTGTACAGAGAAAATTGAGGCGATCAAGGAAGGAAAAGCCCTTGGCTTTCTGCCCAACATCTATAAACTTACCTGTATGTGTACCTGGTCTCCTTCTAGTCACAGAGGAAGAGATGACACTTCTCCTGCTTTAGGCTAATCCCTCCATCTGTTTTCTTGAGTTTGGTTTGTGTATGTGTATGTCCTAAAATATATGGTCAATTTCGGTGAATGTTCTTCGGGCGTTCTTTGTTTTCAGGTTTATATCCATTAGGATTAGGTGCAGGTACATATAACAGAGACCCAACTGTAACAGCATAACGACACAAGGATTTTTTTTTTGCAAGAAAAAAATATCTACAGTTAGGTAGTCCAGGGTAGTACGGCAGCTTTACAAAGTTGTTAGGAACCCAAGATCGTTCATATTCACCGTTCACACGTCCTTGTCTTCATGCTCCGAGACGATGCTAGAGCTCAGCCATCATATCCATTTTTTCTGGATAAGGAAGAAAAGGAACGATCTGCCTTTTTCTCTTTAAGGAGATTTCTCAGAAGTTCCACACTATACTTCTTCTTCCACCTCATTACTTAGAGCTTAGTTGTGTGGCTATATCTATATGCAGGGAAGTCTGGGAATGTAGTATTTTAGCTGGGCACATTGCTGTCCCAAATAAATCAGTTCTGTTATTGAGAAGGGACATGGCAGTTTGACATACATCAGAGTTAACATTAATTATGTTATTTAGTTCTCCATATCTTTTTTTCATTTTACTTGATCTTTCATGGACTGAGAGAGGTGGATTATTATCTTTTATTGCTTACGTATATTTTTCCTTTTGTTTTTGCGCTATATGAATCTATTTGGTACATATATACTCATAATGTAATATCTTTATTGGAAATTGCACACTAATAGCATTTAAATGTTCTTTGTGTTTTTTAATGCAAATTGCCCAGAATTCTACCTACTTAGATTAAAAAATATGATGCTTGCTTTTTTTTTGTTTGCACCTACATGCATACTTTTGACCAGCCTTTCATTTTTAATCTTTCTTAACCACTTATTTATAGTTATGTATTTTTTGTAAATAGTACTGAGTTAGGTTTTGCCTTGTGAGCTAATTTGAAAATCTTTTTTTTTTTTCATAAGTAAGTTTAGCCCACTTATGTTTATTGATGTGACAAATATATCTGACCTTAGTCTGCTATTTAGAAATATTATTGTATGGTTTTATAGGTTAAAAAAACTTTCAACAAATGTTTTTTAAAATTTATTTCTTCTAATATTTAGAAAAGTTTGTACGTTCTATTTGTTACCTTTATAAAGCTTTACACAATACACTAGATCTTTTCTCTTTCTTGGAGAATAACCATACTTATTAATATCCTATTATAAGAAATGATGAAATTAGTACATATTGTCTTCTTTTCTGCTCTTCTACCTCTCTGCCACCATATGATTTTGATCAATTACGTGCTTTTTAATAATGTTCACCTTAGGAATGTCAAATATCCATATATTGGTGGATTTGTTGGTTTTAGACGTCATCTCTTGACTCCTAGCTGTTTTTCTTTATAGTTCAATGGTTTTCACTTTATGCATTTTGAAACTCCTTACTCGTTTAAGATTATTATGTCTTCTTGCTGAATTGACCCCTTCATCGTTATGTGATACCTCTCTTTATCCCTAGTGATAGTCTCTATTCTGAAGTCTATTTTTTCCAATATTAACAGAGCCCCTTAAGCTTTTTTAAAAAAATTAGTGTTGCATTTCTTATCTTTGCTTTACAGTATGTAATATCTCTATTTTCTCTGGTTGCCTTAAGGTTTTTTTTTCTATCTTTGGTTTTCAGCAGTTTGACTATGATTTGTGTTTTTTTTTTTCTACTTCTGCTTGCGTTTTTCTGAGGTTCTTAGATTTCTGATTTGTTGTGCTATATTAATTTTGGAAAATTCTTGGCCATTATCCCTTCATATATTTCTTCTGTCCTCTTCTCCCGCTGGTCTTTTTCTGTGATTCCACTTACACATGTGTTAGACAATTATACGTTATCTTGCAACTTTTAGATTCTCTATTCTGTCTTTCTTTTGATCTCCTTTCTCTTTTTGATTCAAATTGAAAGCTTTCTATTGACCCATCTTTTTTTTTTTTTTTTTTTTGTGAGAAAGATCAGCCCTGAGCTAACATCCATGCTAATCCTCCTCTTTTGCCGAGGAAGACCGGCTCTGAGCTAACATCTATTGCCAATCCTCCTCCTTTTTTTTTTCCCTCAAAGCCCCAGTAGATAGTTGTATGTTGTAGTTGCACATCCTTCTAGTTGCTGTATATGGGATGCGGCCTCAGCATGGCCGGAGAAGCGGTGCATCGGTGTGCGACCGGGATCCGAACCCGGGCCACCAGTAGCGGAGCATGAGCACTTAACCGCTAAGCCACGGGGCCGCCCCTATTGACCCATCTTCAAGGTCATTGATTCTTTCCTCCGCTGTGTTCTGCCTGCTGCTAAGACTCTTGAAGCAATTCTTTGATTCTCTTTAACAGTTCCATCTCTGCTGACATTTCCCACAAGTCCTTGCATACTGTCCACCTTTTCCATGATATCATTCAACTTATTAATTGTAAGTATTTTAATTTCCCTGCTTGGTAATTGTAACATGTGGGTTATCTCTGGGTCTGGTTCTGTTGATTGCTTTGTCATTTGACAACGGATTTTTTTCTTGCTCTTTCAGGGGTGGGGATTTTTCTGTGTTTTGTCTCCCTTGCCCCAGAAGCCAAACTCTCATGACAGTTTCTTGCCCCAACCCAAGTGAGCACTAGCCCCTGCTGGTAACAGTGCAGATCCTGGGCTGGAGAGGTTTTTCTGCCCCTACCCCTGGAGCAGAGTGCTTTTGCTTCTACCTTTCCTTTGGAAGCAGTGGCTCTATGCCTGGTCCCTGGCTGCGGGAGGATTTCCTATCACTCTCCCAGTGGCTTGAAGCTTCTGCTTCATAAGAGGAAAAAGCCTAGGGAAGAAGGTGGGGTTTCGTGTCTGTGCATCATCAAGGAGGACTCTCTCTGCTTTCCTTACCTGCTCCCAGTTTTTCTTGTGAGCTGGTGGAGGCCAGTGGAAAAGAGCTGATTCCTCTGAGCACGGGGTTCCCAGTTATTCTAAAGTGTTACATTAGCTCACACTTAACCTTTATAAGTTTATTAAAATTTTAGCAGTTTTCTTCGTACCTGTTCCATGACAGCCAACTCTTCACCCTGTGCTCTGCCAAAGTGAAATATTGTACATGTCTCATCTCTTGTGGTCACTCCTTAGAATTCCATTTACTTGGTTGCCTTATGACTGTAGCTCTTGGATGGGCTTGAGAATGAAAATTATGATTTTGTGGATTATACAGTTCTTTCTCATTGGTAGAGAGAGAGCAGTATCGTCTTGTGGCTTCCTGTAGCCTAAGCACGATATTGTTGGAATGGAAGTGTAATATATGTACTCTTCTGTGACTTTTTCTTTATACTTTATATTATGTTCTTGAAATTGAGCCATGTTGATTGAAGTAGGGCTAGTTCATTCATTTTCACTGCTGTGTGTGTGTAACACATTTTATTTTCCTGTAGTTTTTATGTCTTCCAGTATCTTGCTCCACAATGTATCCTCATTGTCTACTAGTAAATATTTTCAGATTCTTCATATTAGCTTCTTCTGCTCATATATGAACTTGCTTGGTCTCATCTCAGGATAAAAGTTTGCTCTCTTGATCTTTAGTTCACTTTTGGCTGTTGCCCCATCTGTTCATACGCTTATGTATTACTTATATTTCTTCCTTTTTAAATTTCCCAACTTTTATTGTGGTGTTCATAGTTTTTTTACTGCTTTGAAAGAACTATATTAAAGGTTTTAATCTGTTGTCTGTCATATATCTTGCAAGCTTATTATCCTGGGCTGTCATATGTCTTTTTATTTTATGTGTATTTTTCCATTAAATCAGAGTTAAAATTTTTCTTTTGCCAACACGTCTATTGAATTTTCTAGTTTACACTTGCTAAATGAAAGTTCATGTGCAAGGTAAAGATATTATAATTAGATATTATAATTTAAAAGAAATGAATACTTATAAAGCAAAAATTATTATTACTGGCATTAAAATTGGGATAACATTCACTATCAGGAATACACATGGAATGAGTTGTTTTGGATAGCTAAAATTTAAAGGTGATAATTTTAGTAATAAAAATTTAAAAAGTCCACCTCTTTAGTAATGAATCTTAATCATTTTTATTTTTATCTGAAATGTATATTTGGCTGCCTTTTTAAAAGCAAAGGAAAGGTTTATTATTGTATGTGCATAATGTCTCCCACATTTGCTTCTAGCCTCAATGCATGAATTTTTAAATTGCTAATTTACTTATGTAAATATTGATCAATTTTGCTTTATTACTAAGTTTGGATTACTGAGCATGTAATAATTGTTAATGTATTCATTTGAACCAAAATTTTTTTTTTTTTTTTTTAAAGATTTTATTTATTCAGCTTTTTCCCCCCAAAGCCCCAGTAGACAGTTGTATGTCATAGGTTCACATCCTTCTAGTTGCTGTACGCGGGACTCGGCCTCGCATTGGACAGAGAAGTGGTGCCTCCGGGCGCTCCCGGGATCCGAACCCGGGCCGCCAGCATCAGAGCGCGCGCACTTAACCACCAAGCCACAGAGCCGGCCCTGAACCAAAATTTAATTACAACAAATGATATTGAACTTAATTTTCCCCTTTCCTTAATGACTTTAGCTTATCATCAGCGAGGGTACTGTACTGTCATACCAAGATGCTCTCTGGATTGGGTAATGATTTTGGGATGTTTGTCTTCCCCTAAATGGTTCCAAACTAGTATGTTTTGATTTACTATGTCTGTTTTTTATAGCACTTCTTACTTCTGCTTTATTATCAGGTTGATATTTACCACTTCTCACTAAAATTAATGTTTCTGACTCTTAACTTTCTCCCCTACTTTTAATTTTGGTACTTTTAATCTGCTGTGAGCCAGAAATTAAACAATAAGACTTTTGAAAATTTCCTACAAAATAAGAGACAGAGGGAGTTTTCATATGCTACTGTATATGTAGTTTATTGATTAAACTTTTTATTAGCTATTTAGGTTATTTATTTCTTCATTTTTGCCTGTATTTTAAATAGGCAAATTTACTGCATAATTGAGTTCTGAATAGGTACAGTGATACTTATTACCACAAGCAAAGCTTGTGTGTAGCAAATTCCATGGAACATATGCTATTGTGACTACACTTTAAAAATAAATTCTAAATATATTCTCATTACGCAGAATTTAGGAATGAAACTAAAGTGACTTAGTTGTTCTATAACAAATTAATCAGTGAATAGATCAACAGGGAGCAGGGGGAGAAGTTATATAGATACTATGACATCCCTTTGTCTTCCTTCTTCCTGCCTCCAAAGTATCTTTTTTTGAGATGTTTTATTTTGTTGAGAATTTAAAGGAGTTAGTTTAGATAATAGGGATATTTAATAACAAAATCATGCTAAAGTAATTTGAGGAAATAGGATCTGATATTAACAACCTGTCACTAAAAAAAACCTAATATCCAAAATGAACTAGGCAAAAGCAGAAAAGTTAGTTGACTTCTTTAAAAAAAGATACAGCAACTTACAGCCAATGCAGTCTTGGCATGTGCTGACAAAGAGGTTTATCTGGCAAATGGGTGAGGACATTATTCATCAGCGCTCTAAAAAAGAAAAGAAACAAAAGAAGGCACATTTTTCTGGTTCTTTTCTCAATTTAAGTCAAACATGGTATTATCAATATTCTTATAAAACCACAAAAATTTATTGTTAGTTGTCTTCTTTCTCTAATTTTTATATTTTTAAATTTCTAATTTTTTCTGTAAGTCTTGTTATATTTAAGTGATTGTTAGTATTAAAATTCAACAAATGAGGGGCCGGCCCACTGGCGCAAGCGGTTAGGTGTGCACACTCTGCTGCGGCGGCCCGGGGTCCGCCGGTTCGGATCCCGGGCGCGCACCGACGCACTGCTTGGCAAGCCATGCTGTGGCGGCGTCCCATATAAAGTGGAGGAAGATGGCACGGATGTTAGCCCAGGGCCAGTCTTCCTCAGCAAAAAAAGAGGAGGATTGGCAGATGTTAGCACAGGGCTGATCTCCCCACAAAAAAAAATAAATAAATAAATAAAAAAATTCAACAAATGATAGCCAACATACGGAGGGAGCAGTAATGCCAGTAATTGAAAAAAAGCCTGTGCCATTTAATAGTGGGTGATTAGTGAAATAGTGAAAAGGAGGTGATTTTAAATGAATGTTATTTTTCTTTACCAAGATTAATCTACAGTGGGAATGGTGTGCTTAAGAATATTTCAATAAGATACGATAGTGTGGCTGTATTCCGTTTTGATGGTCTGACATTCTAGAAGACAAAAGACCTTATGAAATTGTTAGAACTACAAAATAGCCTCATAGATTATGATTAAGAGATAGTTTTTAGTTGAAAAGGCCTTTTTAGAGTTTTAACAATTCCAAATTTAATACTGTTAAACTGAAAGCAGTAATTTTGTATTCATGTCTTTTCCTTCAATTGAAATATTTGCTTTAATTTGTAGTACTTACAAGAGAATAAGAGAATTCAGTCCATAAAATGTTAGTGGAGAAATTCGACTGAGGTGATTATCTTCAATTATCCTGCCAGCCAGAAGAAAAACATTGATTCACTTCTATAATTTTAGAAAATAAAAAGTAATATTATAAAATGCCACATAAATTAAACATACAGCCATTCTAGTCTGTGGAGATCTTCAAAAACACCCGGCTTCAAGAAGGTTATTCTGTTATGACTGAGATACCTGAAAAAGGAGGAAGGACTACAATAAATTTGTTCCTTCTAGATCTCTTACAATAAGGAAAGGAAAGGCAATAAGCATCCATCTTAAACTTTCTTATATACTATTCTCGTCATGCCATTTCCCTGCCTTTGGATCTCCGAAAGTTCTTTATCACTTACCTTTTCATGTCTAGCTTTTAATTTCCCCTTAATTAATTAATTAATCACTCTATTTATTAATTCATTTGTTCATTTATTCATCAAATTGTTTTGAGTACCTACCCAATGCGCTGTGCTAGGTGTATCATCCCTTCTTTGAGGGGTTTTGAGTCTAGAAGGAAGACAGCACATGAACAGGGTATTACAGCAACATAGGGAGAAGAAAGAAGTGTATAATGCATGGCCGCTCTGACACTGCAGAGGAGGAAGCAGCTGGCTTTGCTGGGAGTGGGGACTGCAGAGTATGAGGGAGCGGGGAGGAGGCACAGTTTAGAAGAGTCATGGATGAAGACGTCATTCACAAAGCAAAGTATCGGTAGGAGCTATACTAGGCGGAGGAGATCGCTTATACAAAAGCAAGGAGGATAAGAGAGAGTAACAAGTTAAGGGATCACCAGAAAATTCAGTGCAACCTCACCATGAAGGGGCTGTAAGGAGAGACAGGAGATGAACCTGGGGGGCAGGTAGGGGCTTCTTCTGGAAAAAAAGACATTGCATGCCTTGCTAAAGAGTGTAACCCCATCTTACCTACCCAAGTTGACTTACTCATCGGCAGAGTGAACCAACTCTCTGTTCTTCTATGTAGATCTCCTCCTCTTGCCATGTTTATTCCTATATCTCAGTCTCTTTAGTGCAGCAATTCACTGCTCTGACTCTGTCAGTCAGTTTGATTCCTAGCTTTACTACTTGTTAATGGTATGACCTTAAGCAAGCAATTAACTCTGAAAGCTTTAGTTCCCCCAACTCTAAAATGGAGATAATATTAGTACTTAGTTTATTGAGTTGTTGTAATATTTCAGGCAATGTATGTCATAGGCACTCAGTGCATATTATTTATTGTAACAATATCTCTGTTCGTGCCTCTCACTCCAATTTCTTTCCTCTTCTTTTTCCTCTCTGCCTATGATTCATATGCAAGAATTAGTCCAAATTTTACTTCCACTGATACATGGACCACACTGATTTCTCTCTTTTCTTTAGTCTGACAGATCTTAGAGCTGACATCCTGTAAAATTTCTCCTGCTAGGAATCTTCCCTTCCCTGGAAGGTTTGACTTTTGCTTAGGGGTAGCAAGGGATGATGCCCCATATTAGAGCCACTTCCTTCCCTCCCTTGCACACCTGGAGCCCCAGTTGGGCACAGGAAGAGGTAAAGAATAGCTTCAAAACACCCCTGAACACTTCAGGGGCTCCCTTAAAAGCCAGTAGAAATCCCCCAGGTAAAGGCATTTGATTCACCCCTGTACCCTATGCTCATCTTTTAGCCAGTCTTCTTTATTTTTCAGAGCCATCTTTCACTGCTCTGGATCCAAAATAGTCACTCCTTCCAGTGAATCATAATAGCAGTTGTGGTCTGAACAACATAGGTTTAGGTCTTAATTGAGTAATCTCTTTTATCGTTCTCTAATTGTGTTTTGACATTGTTTCCACACCATAGAACATAAGCTTCTGGAGAGCAAGAGGCATACCTCTCCCCAGTGGTAGCACAGTGCTCCACCTGAAATACTAAGGTGTAAGCTGCTGGAAGGCAGCATGTCTGACTTATCTTTCTATGCCCCCCATGGTGTCTAGCTGAAGAACTTGCATACTGTGAGGGTTAATGAATATTTATGGACAAAGGAAGAGTAGTTATCTAATGGTTATCTGTGAAAAACCAGAAGTATGTGACATCTTTAACACCTAAACAACATTCCAGTGCTAGGAAAAAACCATAGAACCAGATGGAAGACACTTTTAAATTTACTCCCCAGTTCTGTACTATCTTTCAAGAGCTTCCTCCACATCCATTGAACATTAAACCAAGCAGATACTCTTTAGTAAGTTTTGAATAGATTCATGCAGGGTTGGAGAGAAAGATAGTTGGGAGCCTGACAAGAATGAGTCCAATATTAACTTTGAGTAGATTCCTAAGACACAAAAGAGCAGGGATGGGTTAGAAGGAAAGAGGACCTGGCTAAAATGGTTACTGTTAAGACTTTGAGTCTCCAGTAGCCTTCTTCCATTTTGCTAGCAAATGATTAGGTGGCCTTCTTGACTCAATCCCAAATTCTGATTCCGCCAGCTAGGAATCTGACCGGAAAGAGTTTCTTGGGTTAAGGATAAAAAGTGGGGTAGGATAGAAAGCAAGAGGGCAGAAAAGGAAATACAGGAAGTTGTTTACTTATGTGATTTTTGGTTAGATTTCCATTCAATAACTTCTTCTAGGAGGTAAGGTCTAGCTGCTTGGTAGAACTCAATGAAATGGAGCTTTAAGAAAGACTATTTTAAAGATTTTATTTATTTATTTTTTCCCCCCAAAGCCCAGTAGATAGTTGTACGTCATAGCTGCACATTCTTCTAGTTGCTGTATGTGGGACGCGGCCTCAGCATGACCAGAGAAGCAGTGTGTCGGTGCGCAGCCGGGATCCGAACCCGGGCCGCCAGCAGCAGAGCGCACGCACTTAACCACTAAGCCACGGGGCCGGCCCGAGAAAGACTATTTTAAAAAGCTTTGTTCTTAACCAAATGAGATACCACTTCACACCTATAAGGATGGCTGTTATAAAACAAAACAAAACTACACATAACAAAACAACAAACCCCAGAAAATACCAAGAGTTGATGAGGATGTGGAGGAATTGGAACCCTTGTGCATTACTGGTGGGAATATAAAATGATGCAGATGTGGTGGAAAACAGTACGGTGCTTCCTCAAAAAAGTCAAACATAGAATTGTCATATGACCCAGCAATTCCACTTCTGCAAATATACCCAAAAGAATTGAATGTAAAGACTCAAACATATATCTGTATACCAATGTTCAGAGCAGCATTAT
This sequence comes from Ceratotherium simum simum, assembly GCF_057802395.1. Classification (NCBI taxonomy): domain Eukaryota; kingdom Metazoa; phylum Chordata; class Mammalia; order Perissodactyla; family Rhinocerotidae; genus Ceratotherium; species Ceratotherium simum. The sequence goes on from NC_141911.1 coordinate 27,963,396, forward strand.
TCACAATAGCCAAAAGGTGGACACAATTTAAATGTCCATTGATGGATGAATGGATAAACAAAATGTGGTATATACACACAACGGAATATTTTTCAGCCTTAAAAAGGAAGGAAGTTCTAACATATGCTACAACATTGATGAATGTTGAATACATTATGCTAAGTGAGATAAGCCTGACACAAAAGGGCAAATATTTTATGATTCTACTTATATGAGTTACCTAGAGTAGTCAGATTCATAGACACAGAGAGTAGAACGGTGGTTGTCGGGTAGAGGAGAGGGGAAGGGGAATTAGTGTTTAACGGGTAATGAAGTCTTAGTTGGGGAAGATGAAAAAGTTCTGGAGATGGACAGTTGCACAATAATATGGATGTACTGAATGCTGCTAAACTATATACTTAAAAATGTTTAAAATGGTAAATTTTGTTATATATATTTTACCACAATAAAAAAGGGCTTTGTTCTTTAAAACTTATAGTGCCTTGTATATTCGTAAAAGCAGAATTAGTGGAAAGAGAATAACTAGGGAAGTCTTTGGATTTTCTCCTTCATAAATTTTAATGATATCAGATTTTCTTATTTTGATGAAGTTCATTCCACCATCATTCCTGTCACCATGGCTAATGGATAGTGAGTTCTTACTGTGTGCCAGGCACAGTGTGCCTATTCTTCCCATGGATTTTCTCATTTGTTTCTTACAACAACCCTGACGTAGGTACTGTTATAGTTTGTAATTTATAGTAGAGGGAATTGATGCTTAGAAAGAAAAATAAATTGCTTAAGTTCGCACACCTAGTGAGTGGTGGAGTCGGGACTCAGACTGAGGCCTGTCTGGCTCAGAATCCCGCGCACTTGGCACAATGCTCTCATACTGCACCCTCAGTCTACACATCTTCTAGGCACCGATGTGAATGGGAGGGCTGGTGTGGAGTGAAATGTATCAGGCTGACAGGCCACCGTGAAACAGGCAAATTAATTGGCACTGGTACTTACAGTTTAGTAAGACTGTACAGTCCTCTGAAAGCATAGATGGGTATGGATCTAATCTTATTGTTTTGCAGGCACCTGTGAAAATGATTATTAAAAGGAAAACGTAGTGAAAAAGAGTTTCAGTTTCGCAAGATGAACAGGGTTCTGTGGATGGATGGTGGTGATGGTTGTGCAAGAATGTGAATGTACTTAATGCCTCTGAGTGTATGCTTAAAAATGGTTAAGTGGTACATTTCATGTCATGTGTATTTTACCACAATTAAAAAAAATTTTTAAATTAAAAAAGGTAAACATAAAATAATTTAGTGACGCTGGATATCATGTCATTTTGTTTGGCTGTTAAATTCATGTAGGATTAGGCTAGTTTTTGTTTAGAAATTCTAGTTATAAAGGTGAACATATAATAGCTAAAATTTAATATTTGAATTTTCTATGAGTGAAACTTTAATGCATAGTAAGGCACTCACTAAATCAAATAGGCCTAGAAGCTAGACTTTTAAAACATTTCCTGCTATAATTCTTTAACCTATTAACTAACCTATAATTAACCTATAATTCAGGGTTCAACACAGTGCTGGCAAAACTACAAGGATGTGACATCTTTAAGAGCCCAAACCATATTCCATGTTAATCATAAATCTGCCCTGCAAGTCAACTTTAATTTTATTAATTTGACACCCCAAGCTTTGCTCCAAAAAGTGTTTGAGGAAATTTATAAAGAGTACATGTTACAAAATAGAAAACCAGAGATAAAAAGAGTCACGACTAGAAGAATATCAATTAGACTGGAATATCAAGCAAGAATGCAAGTTTGTATAGTTAACTAAAGTCTTACTGGAAGTTGGGACTTGAGTTAACTGGACGTCAAAGGAAATAGATACCAGAACACAAGCAAATTGCATCCTGTGCACCCATATAAAACTTTGCACTTCTATGTATACTGGCACCAGATTGTGGGGAATGACAAAGGAAGGGCTTCAAGCCTGAATTCTGGTTCTGAGTGCAGGTCACCACTGTCCTTTAGGGTTTTCTGAGTTTATATATAATTTTTAACAGATTTTAGGAGGTGTAAGGGATAAATCAAGATGAACGAATTTTCAGTTAATTGGAAATTTTTACTAAAAGAGATTCCCTATTTCTCCAACATGCAAGAAAACCTAACTTAGATTGTAAAATGTTATTATTAAATATATTACGCATCTAACAATTTCACAGAACACTCTGTGGCCCCAATCACGTAGTAGGTAAAGCATCTTTTTCACCAATACACAGAAAGACTTTAACATGCATTTATTTATTTGTTTCTAACTATTGAAATGATCTACTAAGCAATAAACTGTATTGCCTAGAGGTTGAGCCGAGCTATATCTCTAATAACCAATTAGAATTTTTTTTTTGGAATTAGGCTATTTTGATGTATTACCTGTAACAAATTGTTCAAGAATTAATTCAATGTTTATTGCATAAAAATGCTAAACTACTGTGTTACATAAACCTGAATTTTGATATTTAGATTTGAAGTCCTAACTCCTTTTAAACATGTGGACATAAGGTGGTGCTACAGATCAGAAAAATTCTTCCTACTCCAGAAAAGAAAATAGAATAGGGAAGTATTCTCTTGAAGTTTTTGTATCAGGCTTAATTTTGAAAAGCCCCTCTGATTGATAAACGTCTGGAACAAAGTTCTGAAAAGTCATTTTTATTGGAATTTTATTTTTCAAATATGAAACATTTTTCTGCATATTATTTGGTTTTGAGAACATTTCATCTAATGAAATGAATAAATTTTTCTTCTGATTCTGCTCTATTTCTGTTATCTTAAAGAAAAATGTACAGATAGATTATATCTACGTACCAGGTTTCTCTGCTGTAAAACCAAAACTAAAACCAATACAGGTATAAAAATGAAATCAGGAATTCTGAGACATTTTCCAGATAATGTGATTCAGGCACAGAATATTAAAACCCAACAGTTTAAGCATATGACAATATGATTTAGCCACTAAGTTGACCTAAATAACAGGTAAACATCACTTGTTTATTATGGATTTTGAGAGTACATACATAACCTTAAACTGAAGACACTAGTATGTCAGATACTATTCAAGGCCAAAATAAAACTCAACCTACAAGGCAGATGTGAAAATGGAATTAAGTCTCCCAAACAACGTGCTCAGGGGTTTCAAACCACTAGGACTTGCTATCTTAGGTGGAGATTGAATTTGCAAACATATGGAAGAAAATTCTTCACTACCTAATCTTGATGGCAGATCTGGTAAAATGTCATCACGCCTTTCTCTAAGGTGGGCATTGAAATGATCCATAGTAGAATAATGCACAGAGTAAAATCTCCCAAGTATCTTCATTTTAGGGGAGTGTAGTAGGAAGATTTACAGCACATATACTCCAGTTTCTTCAGGGATAGGTATCTGAGATTTTTCTAGAATGGCTTCTAGAATTGCTCAGCTAAGTAATTCCCCAAAAAGGGATTAGATTTAAAAAGTGGTACAGTGTTGGTCTCTGTAATAAACAGATATTCCAAAAAATGTAAGTTAATTTTAATACCACGAATTAAACTTTTTCTTACAGCTTCTGAAGGTCAGGGTACTTCTCGAAGCCGTCAGGAGGAAGCTTTCTAATTAAGTTCCACTGAAGTGACCTGAAATAAATGTAAATTTTAGTTTTTACTTAAAAGTTTTTTTCTTTAATTTTAAACTACAACAATATGGATAATGATAAACTTATTTACTTTAGCACCAACTTTCAGGAAACATTTATTTCACGATGTCACTCTCATATTCGTAGCATCATTTGAACTAGGTTTAACTCTTGATTTTGTATTGTTAAAGATATTTACCTTTTCTTAAATTTAGGTTACAACATTGTAATTCTGACAAAAAATTTTAAAAATAATGAAACTGGGAAAATAATTTTCAATTGTGTTCTCCTTTTCTATTTTAAAAAACATTAGAAAGCATCTCAGTTTTTGAGTGACTAAAAATAGTGTTTTCTTGTTTAAAACACGTTCAAGAACTTAAATAGTTTTATATTCCTCAATATTTCATTGCTCACATCCCATTACCTTTGCTTCCTTTTAAAATTAGTTTTGAAGGAAACTGTCAATTGGCACTTACAACTGAACATCTTTATTCAATTAGTGATCTCATTTCAATTTCTAATAAATTGTACAGAAGGATTTTTCCTTGTATCACAATTTGATAAGCAGCTTGACACAGACCAGGTTTGCATAATTGTGGTTGTATTGGAAAGGACATAAACCTTTCATTTTCTTTAGAAAATCACTATAGTATAAGGAAAAATATTTTATATACTTGAAAGAGACACAAGTGAGGTTCTCTGAGAGAACCCAAGAGGAAGAGGTTAAATGCACCTAAGTGGAGGGTTACTCTAGAGGGAAGGAAGACTTGTTTAAGGTCTCCTAAATATTTCTTAGAAAGTTGGGTTTTTATTAATAGAGCCTAGGATTTATAGGCTACTTCTTTCTAAATGATGCCAAATATTTTCACAAATAGCATTCTCTATACTTTCATATTACCCTATTGAAATGGAAAGAGGTAAGTGTTATTATTTTCACTTAATAGGACAAACCAAAATACTATATATTTTTTTTGTGAAGAAGATTAGCCCTGAGCTAACATCTGTTGCCAATCCTCCTTTTTGTTTTTGCTGAGGAAGATTGGTCCTGGGCTAACATCTGTGCCCATCTTCCTTCACTGTATAGGGGATGCTACCACAGCATGGCTTAATGAGCAGTGCGTAGGTCCATGCCCAGGATCCGAACCTGCGAACTCCATGCTGCCAAAGTGGAGCATGTGAACTTAACCACTATGCCATCGGGCTGGCCCCCAAAATACTTTTTAATCTAATAGCTTCTTTTTTTTTTTTTTTTAAAGATTTTATTTATTTATTTTTCCCCCAAAGCCCCAGCAGATAGTTGTCTGTCATAGCTGCACATCCTTCTAGTTGCCGTATGTGGGACGCGGCCTCAGCATGGCCAGAGGAGCAGTGCGTCGGTGCGCACCCGGGATCCGAACCCGGGCCGCCGGCAGCACAGTGCGCGCACTTAACCGCCAAGCCACGGGGCCGGCCCTTCTAATAGCTTCTTGCATTTTAAAATTTAATATTCCAAGTTTGTCTCTTCACAAAGTGAAGTGTGTGTGTGAAAGAGAGAAACTACCTAGTTTTATTATTACTGTCAAAGTTAGCTCTAGTTTTTATAAAGAAAGCTCTTACTGTTGGATTATATAGCGTCAGTGACTAAATTCCAGGATCTTAAAATCAGCTCTCACACAGTCAAAGTTAATGTTTAGCAGTGAGAACAATGTATAAATAACCATATTTATCTGTTTGTCTCTTTTGTTCATTAGCATTTATATGAAACGTCTTCAAAAAACCCCAACTTCAATAAATATTAGTTGGATTATTGGCTTCTTCGATACTTTGCTTATATATCATTTAGTCTATTTCTGACATTTCCCTATGATAGTTCAAACTCAAAATATGGAATGAGCTTAGTAATAAAATTTGATATTTACTCTTTTAATGTATTTGCTATAAGGCCTAAAGTTCCTTTTCTCTATGGAATTGAGCAAAGACTGGGATGAGGTATGATGGGTAGTCAGTGTTCTGCAAAGAAAAGTAGGAATGGACAACCTGAATCAAAGTGCTCAGCCCAAAGCACAAGAAAATGTCATTTTTTAACAAAAAATAAAATAAAGTGTTGTAGACGTAAACTCCTTAGCTTCATTCCTACATCTCCAAATGCCTGTTGCAAATTTCCACTGAGTGATCTGTTAACTTCAAATTGAAAGAAACGTCTAAAATTGGAGTCCTAATCTTCCCCACTTACTGTCACCAGGTCTCCGCATTCCCGGATCATGCTATTACTCAGGATAGAAACCTTGGAGTCATCTTGACCCCCTCCTTCTCTCTTGCCTTCCTATAGCCAATCATTCATGAGGATCTGATCCCAGCTTTTTCCTTTATACCAAGCGTTGAAAACTGGTGGCCCATGTGCCTGCACACATCTCTTTATGTATGTATGTATGTATGACTATGTGTACATATGTGTGCATGTATTGAACAGTTTTAAAAAAAAAATTGAATCAGAATGCCTTTAGGCGTGGCATGTACTTTCTAGTTAATCATTGCCTAAACCGCCTCCTTTCCTCCAGTTTTCTCCTTCTATTCCTTTCTTTTACAAAGGTTACTTGAGTTGTTTAAGAATGGAATCAAATCTTATTTGTGGTAAAATGAAAAATGCGATTGGCAGCACCAAGGTATTCTTTGATATAAATTTTCTAGTAATTTGATACAAGCAGTAGGGGTGATAAATTTTTTTCTTTGAAAATAGAATGAAATCATCATAAATTTTTATACCTAGCAATTCCAGTCAGAATTTAAGTCATGGAAACTCTCCACAGGACCTCAGATATTTGAGAAGGGTTATTATTTTTTTCTAGTAGGACTAATTACTTTGAAAAAGAATTGAGGATAGGATAAAATGTTATTCTTAGTTCAGAGGGGAATGTTAACCTCCCTCTGAAAAGTCTCTGTGGCTTAACCTGCCTGATGTTCTCAGCTCACTATCAATTTGAGTAAACTCCCCAGGTCATTATAAATTGCATCAACTCCCCAGATACTGTTAATTTGATGATACCACTATCTACAGGAACTCGAAGCTGTAGCTCTTCCTTACCTCTTATATATGAGTTTCTGTATTATGTGGTTTGGGTTGAAAAAGTCAGGACTTGTCAACATTTGTAAACCTAAGAATTACTCTTATTTTGTCTTCATATACCCAAAAGTCAGACCCAGAAGGCACTAAAACATTTGCATGTAACAAAAAACTCAGCAAAAATATTGGGTTAAAATATGTTTCCTCCACTGATTTTTGAAAGGTTTCAGCCAAATGTGTGCTTGTGTTGCTGAAGTTTGTTGAATTCAAATTAGTACTAGATCAAGAAATCACTTATTATGAGGATAATTTTCTTTTACACGCATAAGTTTGAGTTACTAAGGAAAAAAAACAACATCAACATCTCTGAGTCAAATGTGATTCACAAGAGTTAGATTTTAAATGTGAAGTTCTGGGACTATTTTATCCAATTTGTTTCATTTGTTTTCTTTTTTTACATATACATAAGAATGTATTAACATTTATTTCCAATAAAGTCTAAAAGAGTTCTTTCAATAAGTATCAATTCTTGTAATAAGAAAGCTCCATATAATAGTTTAATTGGCAGGCTTTTTTCTTTAGTAGCACATACAACTGATTGCATCTTTTGTTTAGATAAAATACAATGATACTAAATACTTCATAGGATTGTTATGAGCGACTAAATAAATTAATATATAGAATAATTTAGAGTAGGGCCTAGCATTTAATAATGCAAAATAAATATCAACAATCATTATAATTGACCAAGGAACAATGACATAATCTTTGAATAAAAAATGCATTATTAATAATGACAAGGCCTTAATTACGATGCAGTTCTGCAGTTGCTATTCTGTCAGGATGAAGCCATCCTTGTCTACTTACATTATAGTCACATTTGAAGAAACTGATGGAACATCTCGTAAATTGGTCTCATCACAGTTAAGCTCTAAACCTCGGCAAAGACATTGCACAGGAATTGAACCAAGCACTGAATAAGGAGGAAACAGTAAGGAATGGGGATGGTGAGGGACCAGGAAGAGGAGGGAAATGAAAAGAAAGAAATGAAAACCTGTGAGAAAATTATTTAGTATAAAGTATGTCATGTTTTACCTAAATTTGGGCAATGCTTTAAGTTTCCAAAATTTGCTTTTAATTTAATGTTAAAATGATGCTAGAACATTAAGATAGGAAAACATACACATTTACCAGCCCACGCATTTTTTTAAATAGACTGCTCCTCTCCAGTTGTTGCAAAATGAATGAAGTCATCTGCTCTCACTCATCCTAGGAGAGGAGCTATGTCCCAGGGTGACATGATAGTGTGTGACAGCCTTTAATGTCCATATTAAAGCCACTACTTAAGAGTAAAGTATTTATTAATAGCATAATCAAACCTTTAATAGAAGACTAAGTCATTTTTAACTAGCGAGAAAGAAAACTAAACACCAAACTACAGTGTTGGTAGAATTTTTTTTGAAAATTCAGGCATTCTTCAAAGGATTTTTAATGATCTTTTGGCTTATGTAGGGGTGTTATAGAAGTGAATGTTTTTTATGCATAGCCATTCTATTCTCACTTATGGGAGTTGGAAAGAGAAAGAGAATGGGATGTATGCCTTTGGCCATCTTGTGGGGCTATAGTGATAGTCTTAAAGATGTGATTCAACATTTCTAAAGTCTGTTAGAGACTTGCAATGATGTGTTCATGTAGCTGAACAGTAAAATGGATTATTATTCAGTATAAAAAATATAGTCTGATTCCTGCCTTGATGGGGGAATGGTTGATTACTTAGAACAATGAGGAGTGCTTCCCTTCTACAATTACTTTGAAACCCTACACTGTATAGCATGATGTCTTATTATGAACTCATGGAAAAGGAGACTCAACCCCTCTGATTACTTACGGCATTCAGATGTTACTGCCTCAGAGGAATATGGTAAAGTCATTTTGTAGTAAGTGGAAAAATATTTGTCAAATTGCAAAGACCATCCACTGTTGTCTCCTAAAATAAAAATCAGAGAGTAGAAAAGTTCAAGAAAACAGAAATATTCTGGAGTGTTGAGGAAAATAGGTCCTTTCTTTAAAATAAACGCATGATTCTCAAGCATAGTGAGATAAATATTTTTTGAGAGCTTGTACAAATCTGTATTTCTGGGCCATCTACCTAGAGATCCTGATTTCATAGGTCTGAGATGGGTTTCCTAGTCTCCATTTTTGACAGGCACTACAGTGATTCTTCAGCAAGTAGCATTTGGACCACACTTTAAGAAACAGTACTTTAGATGTACTGAGCCGCAACACACTGTTCTTAGCATATTAATTATGATTCTCTCAACAACAATAAACAAACACATAGAGACAGAGATTGGATTGGTGGTTACCAGAGGGGAAGGGGGGAGGGAGGAGGGCGAAAGGGATAATTTGGCACATGTGTGTGGTGATGGGCTGTAATTAGTATTTGGGTGGTGAACATGATGTAATCTATGCAGAAATAGAAGTATAATGATGTAGACCTGAAATTTATATAATGTTATAAACCAATGTTACTGTAATAAACAAAAAATTAAAAAAAAAAAGAAATTGATTGGAACAATACAATAAACCAAACTACAGACTTCACTCAGAAAAATAAAAAATTATGATTCTCTCAATCTTCTTCGATCATTTAAACTGATGTTGGAGATTATTAACATAGATAAATGGTCATGATAGTTAAATAAAAAAAGAAAAAAATAACATGACCAGCATGAACTCATTCCTTTCTTTTTTTAAAGGCATTATGGTGTCACCTTTTAGTTATTTTTAAACATGAGATAATGAAGCCAGCCAGATGATAGAATGGGGATGTAGGAGCAGATTCTCTGGAGATCACTGCAGATGGTACAAGCCTTCATCCTACTGGTGATGAGTGTTGAATGTGACCTTTTCCAGAGGTTTTTAAATGTTTTCAGAATGCTACCGGAACTCTTTAACAATGTATAAACATACAGACAGAAGACAGATATTATACAATTTTATCTTATTTCTATAAGTTAGTGTTAAACATAGCACTGATTTTTAGAAATTATTTTTCCCATGTATGTATACAGTTGTGCGTCCCTTAACAATGGGTATACATTCTGAGAAATGTGTCATTAGGTGATTTTGTCGTTGTGTGAACATCATAGAGTGTACTTACACAAACCTAGATGGTATAGCCTACTACACACAGAGGCTATATGGTACTAATCTTATGGGACCACCATCATATATTAGGTCTGTCGTACACCAAAACGTCATTATGTGGTGCAAGACTGTAACTCAAATCCGAAACTTGAATCCAGATATTACACCTTCATTCAGTTGCATGGATCTGGTGAAACTGACCTATACTATATCCATGGTTTCAACTCTGATCAGAGGACTTCCAAATTATATCTCAAGCCCACACTTTATCTAACGTGTGACATGCAGTCAATTTACTATAGGCACTTCAAATTCAACATTCCCAAAAAGGAACTCAGTATCTTTCCCCATATAAACTTGCTACTCCTTCTAAATTCTCTGGATTGGTGAATGGTTCCCACAATCTATCAAACTGCCCAGAAAAGAAAGATTAAGTTTATTGGGATATGCTCATACCTGATTAAATGTAATTTGTACGATTTCCCCCCACCCCAGGTTATTTTCTTATTTTCCCGTGACTCATTAACTCTTCCATGAAGATTACATTTGGGAAAAGGAAAGGTATTCTAACATAAATGCTATATATACTTGTAAAATTAGACTTCCTTTTGGAAGTCCCACTAAAAATGAAAAATTGGAAAGAAGATTATTAAACATGTATTTATAGCATTCTCCTTCCTTTAGCATTACTCATTAGTTTTAAAACTTCTTTGTCACAGAAGATTTCAAAATAAACAAAAGTAGCAAAGCAGTATAATGATATCTCAATTCAGAGAGAGATAATTGATGGACCTCAAATCTACCAACCGCAGACTTCAGCATGAGACTCCAGCTGGCCACCAGTAACTAGGTGGACAAGGGACAACACTCCAGAACCAGCAAATACCAGCATATATCCATTGAATACCCAGGAGCCAGTTCAAGGTGCCCGCTCAACCCTGGACATCATGAGGATGATATTTTAGGCAGATAAAGAGAAGGAAGGGAAGGTAATTTAAGAGATTGAGCTTTGTACAGCCCAGTAGACACTATAACTTATTGAGAATGTGGTGGATTTTGTGTGTTTGCTCCTCCTCCATTCAATCTTCAGTTTAGAATGCTTTCTCATTCTTTAGAAGTCGGTAACTTAAATCTACGTTTTCCAGACCGCAAGCAGCTAAAGATCTTGTTACAGATAAGTTTCTACCAATTGGATGTCCTCGCGTGAGACTGGAAGTCCGTAGACACGAGTCTTGTTGGTACCTAGTGGGAGTGGGGCAGTTGCTAAGGCCAGTCTCAGGGTTCCAGCTTCACGGGTGAAGAGATGGTCAGCAGCAGCAGAGGTGGCAGCAGCAGCTGCTTCTTGATCTTGGGCTTGCAACTATGGTGGCGTGTTTCCCACCCCCGACTCCTGCTTCTGTAGCCTTTACAGTGATTCTATAAACACATTCCTCTCTGTATGAAATCTCTTGTTTCTTAAGCCAAAAAAAAAAAAAACAAACCATTCTATAATGGTTTCTGTTTCCTCTTTCTAGAGAGGTTTGCAGACAACAGACTCTGAAGGATAGAAACATTGGATTGGTTATCTGAACTGGTTGGTTTTGAAGATAATGGCAATCCTGTTAGCATTAGAAAACCAGACTCTCCAAGTTTATGGCACACGGTGACAAAAAATGTTACTTAAATTATCACTTGTGGCTTCCTAGGATGATGTGCCTCTTAGAAGGCTAGACTCTGGCAAAGCGGTTGCTATGATGAATCATTAGAATGAAAATGAGAAATTTCAAGGGTTGTGGAATGAGTAGGCTATGGAGATGCCCTGGAGAGATTAAAGAAAGAAAATGACAAGCTTAGGGTTTGACATTATCTGCTCAAAAAAGTTCAGAGAACCAGGAAGCTTCCATGACTACCCTAAAATAATCTTTTACTTCTTATGACCTCAGAACGGATATAGCCTTAAATCAGACAGAATCTGATCCAATGGGTTGCCAAGATTACAATATAAGCTGAATTCATGCTTTGACATATCTTTTACGTGAACATTAAGACAATAATTTGGAAAGAGGGACCCTGTGAATTGTAATGAGACATTTGAGTGTTCAGTTGAATTGGAGTAGCCTAAATCCCCATCCCACTGAACCTCTCTTGCCAGCAGAAGCAGCTCCCTTTCCCTGCCAGATGAGGTTAGTTGTAGTTTGTTGGAGACATGTTAGTTACTTTCCTTGAGGTAAATAACTTGTCAACTCTCTTCAGGCCCTTTCATAATCATGTTCTTCCCAACCTATTGTAACTAGAGTCAGATCCCAGCATGCCCCAGAAGACAAGTACCAAGTTGATCTTAGAAAGAGAAGATTGACATACCAAAAGATTTTGCTATTTTGTATAAGCAGAAACCTAAGGAACTTACGTGGGAACAACAGTTGCTAAGAGTACTAGATTAGGAGGGACTGTAACTTTAGATTGGGCGAAGCTAACTAACATGGGTTTCTGGATTCAGTGTTCTAGCTCAAGCACTAGTTCGCTAGATTGTTGACTGAAATCTGGACTCAATGTTGCCCTAGGCTAACTGAAGTTGAGAGGGAAAAGCATATGGGTGTTGAATCACTAAAGGGATAGATTATGAGGGACATGGCCATTGTATTCTACAGCTGAAACAGACCCAGAGTGGGTACTGTAGATTGACTCACTCAACCTCCATTCAACTCGCCCTCCGTTGGTGTGCTCCTGTAGAGCAGAGGCTGAAAAGTGTAAACATTTCACATCTCCTGTAGAGCCAGGATTTGGGGTGCACGCCCACATATTTTGATTGGTAGAAGAGGTAAAGGTCATTTTCGTGCTGCTATGTCTAAAACAGAGACACAGTGTTAAGAGGCAACTGTGGCAGTGGAAGGGCATTTTGGATTTTACCAGCTTTGTGGGTGTCAAGAGGCAGTTGTGTTGGTGGTAGGAGTGGCAGGACTGACAGTGGTGGTGGCAGCAACTGTCTTAGTACCTGGATTGTAGCTATGGTGGTGTGCTTTGGGATTCAATGGCCCCAGTGGGGGCCGTGCTGACTCCCACTATTCCAGTCCTTCTGAGAATTTTGTAAGTATCTACTTTCTGTTTAACATACCTAGAGTGAGTTCTGTTTCTTGCATTAAATCCTGATAGATACAGAGACTGATTGAATTACTGGATTAAAATATGGCTTAAACATGATTGTACATTTAGTTAATTTTGGGAGCTCAAGTGGAATCTCAGGAGTCAGAACAAAGGAGTGCATTTTTTCTGAACCCATGAGCTTCAGTGTAATATAGTTTTGTGGTCTTGCTGCAAGAACATTGGCGACGATTTTCATCATCTTCCCGCACCTCCCATATGGGTTCTGGGGATAGGATCAGGAGCCCCACGAAATGTTTTGCTCTGCTGGTTGTTTGTTTTCTTGGTTGTCAGGTTGTAAAGTTTATGGCATTAGATTGTCCCCCTTTCCTGGTTTGGCTGAGTTTGATGACTTTTTTGGCAAGTTTTTACTTTTTTTTTTTTGTGAGAAAGATCGGCCCTGAGCTAACATCTGCCAATCCTCCTCTTTTTGCTGAGGAAGACCAGCACTGGGCCAACATCCATGCCGATCCTCCTCCACTTTATATGGGACTCCGCCACAGCATGGCCTAACAAACGGTGTGTCAATGTGCGCCCGGGATCTGAACCGGGGAACCCCGGGCTGCCCGCGGAGGCGCGCACTTAACCGCTTGCGCCACCGGGCCAGCCCCGGCAAGTTTTTACTTTTAAAAACTTGGTTCATATCTTTAGATATAAGAAAGAAGAATTCTGGGAGAGATTTGAATTCCTCCATTTTAATAGAGAAATTTGATATTAGCGCTTACCACTGACGGAACTAATATTTAGCAACCACATCCTATACTGTACTAGATAGATTAAAATAAACATTAGGTTTATTTTATCCTCATAATAACTCTTTTGGCCGTTATTGTCATCTCCACTTACAGATGGAAAAACTGATTCTGAGAAGTTCAAGTGATTTGATTAAGAAACAGAATTATTAAAAATAACTAAAGAATTAAAATAATGAAATTATTTTAATATTTTCTTTTCTATGCCAAAGAAATGATTTAATCAGTTTATAGTCTACCTATAGAACTTTAACTTTTGTGTGACATTGGCTTTAGATGTTTAGCAATACTACTTGTTGTTTGTTTTTCTGTTTGTTTCTTATTGAGGCTCTTAAATCAGAATTGTGTGAATTATACAAAAATTCATTTGAATAACAACCAGAAGTAGTTATTAACTGGAACTTCAGTTAATCATTGTTGTTATTCATAGAATCAATAAAAGTATTGCAAATCATTAATGTATTACTAAAAATATTAATTAAAAATTAGTTTTCATATTAACATTATGAATTTTTTTGTGTGTGTGTGAGGAAGATTGGCCCTGAGCTAACATCTGTTGCCAATTGGCCGTGAGCTAACATCTGTTGCCAATCTTCCTTTTTTGGCTTAAGGAAGATTGTTGCTGAGCTAACATCTGTATCCATCTTCCTCTATTTCGTGTATGGGATGCTGCCACAGCATGGCTTGATGAGCGGTATGTAGGTCCGCACCCAGGATCTGAACCTGCAAACCCCAGGCTGCTGAAGCGAAGTGTGCAAACTTAAACACTATGCCACCTGGCCCTGTTATGAATTTTTATACATTTATAAATGTTATAAATGAAACATGTAAATCAAGTCATTTGGCCCTGGATATGTTGGGGCATTGACTATTTTTATAAACAAGTTTTTTATGTACCCACAGAGCCAGGATGGGCTTGCAAGGGTCTGAAGGATTCAACCTTGCAGGTTGCGGTTCCTTGTTTCACTTTGTGGGAGGAGGAGACATACACCTCATGTTCATTTTCATGTTCTTGACACATCCACCCAGACCTCAGAAAACAGCAATGGAAATTAGGTGAGATGACAGCACTCCAGATCATAGGGCTGTTTCTGAGGGAAGTGTTTCCCTGCTGCTATGAAATTTATGAGATGAGGAGTGTGGGTGACTGCCAGAAGATGTTGATTTTCTTTTCACTCTGGTTCATTAGCAGGCCCTATATTTAACTGAGCTTTTACAAATGAACTATTTCAATTTGCTGCATTTTTACCATTAATAGAGAGTGCAGTGCTTAAAATCATGGCCTTTGTGCCATTTCCCAACTAATCCTTTGTCCCTCACCATTGCTCTCTTGCCCTTCTATTTTAAGGGATTCGCTATATATGGCCTTAGTTGCAATGTTTTAGTCCAACAAATCCCAATGATGTAGTTATTTATGCTGCTTCTCTTCTCTGTCTCTTTCTGAATCCTACTCCTTTTCTTTCCTTTCTATCTCATTGTACCTCATCTCACACACACACACACACACACACACACACACACACACACAGAGGAAACGAGGAGAAAGAGGGGTGATGTCAGGAAGGAAGTGGGGAATTTTAGAAGGCAGAAAGAAACAGGATGAACTTGCTTATATTTCCCCAAGTCAGAGCATATATTTTGTGCGGAAGATCTCTTTTTAAACAGCAACATCTTCAAACAAACAAGCTTTTTAGTAATTAGTTTTTACCTTCCTTTCTGCCTTCCCAAAGCATTTTCTTCTTCCCATCCGTTACTTCCTCCCACCAGAAGGCAGGAATATAGAACATAGAAAATGTAGCCAAAATCACAAAGTTGGAAAGTTAACCTTTTTAAAGAAAACATCTTTTGGTATATGAGTTTCTATACTTTAAATCCTGTATCCCTCATATTTTAAGGATGTATGGATGAGGCAGTGAGAACGGTTCTTCATACTTTAGTAATAATCCCACTGAAATTTGACTCTCTGATTTTTCTTTAGGCATCAGAGGGTAAAGAGCACTGTACTAAGAGAATATTGTATAAGGGGATACAGTTTCCAGTATGCATTGGTAGTTCTGTAAGAACAGCCTTGATTAAAAATACATATATATTTACTAAAAAAGATTTTTTTTAGTTAAAAAATTATGTAATAAAGCTGTGAATAAAAATTAATGACATAGATCAAGAAAAACCTGGTCTTGGGGCCGGCCTGGTGGCACAAGTGGTTAAGTGTGCGCACTCTGCTGTGGCACCCTGGGGTTCGCCAGTTCGGATCCTGGGTGCGCACCGACGCACCGCTTGGCAAGCCATGCTGTGGCGGTGTCCCATATAAAGTGGAGGAAGATGGGCACGGATATTAGCCCAGGGCCAGTCTTCCTCAGCAAAAAAAAAAAAGAGGAGGATTGGCAGATGTTAGCCCAGGGCTGATCTTCCTCACCAAAAAAAAAAAAAAAAAGAAAGACCAGGTCTTGTGTGCTGCATGAGCTCAATAAATATTTACTAATTGAACAAATGAGTGAATGAATGGGGCTCTGTCTTCAAAGACACTTCAGAGAAAACCCAGTCTCTCTTATGGTACAATAAACTTTGGAAACTGGGGCACTTATCAAAAACACAGGTTTCCAGGCCCCTCCACTGGAGATTTTGATTTATTTTGACTTATTTATGGGGTGTGGGGATCTACATTTTCCATAAGAGCCCTACATCAGTCTTAGAACAAGTTTTGGAAGAACTGCAGTATGAGACTCGCCCCAGCAAGCTAGAGCGCTTCTCACACTCCAGTGGAGGACAGCTAGATTTAGTAAGAGAAAAATCCTGTCAACCAGAAGGAGCATATTTCTTTGCTAGCAAAGTTTCTGGTTGTTAACAATCAGGTAGTCCAAAACACTCAAATAAGATTAATTCAAGTGGTCCCTAATTTAAGGGCACTTTGCTTATATATCTCTCTTATTATACTTATTGTAATCTGTTTCATACTATGCTTATTTATACATGTATTTTGTCTCCTTATGAGAGTATGGTAGGAAATAATCTTCTTAACATATGTATTTTTTATATATCTCAGTGTCTACTAAGGTACTTTTAATATAGTTAAAATATGGCTCTTACTAGTCTCATAAAGTGTAAAAATTATATAAAATACTAAAATATTATTTCATTTGCACCAAGTATTTGTTATAATTTAGTTTTATGGAAAAATGGATTAGACACACCAATTCGAATTCTGGACAATGCATCTCCCTCTCCCATGCTCTCTGATTCCCCTGGCATGGCATGGGTGGGGGGGTTACAAAGGATGAGGTCTGGATGGGAATGAGAAAGGTCTAAGTTTTTTGAATGCACTAATTTGTCACGGTGCTATATTAGGCTTTCCTCTACTAGTTTCCCAGGATTCTCCTAGAGAAGAGAGCTCTGTGGTAAAACATGTTTGGGAAATGCTGCATCCTATACCCCCACTTAGAATTCATAATGCATGCTGGTATGACGAAAGGAGAACTCAGGCATTAAAGAAATATATTTACTTTTGTTTAACCCTTTTTATAAGATACCATACATTTCAGAAAGTGTTTGCTTTTACATTTGCACAAGAAAGAGTAAGCCTAGATCAGTGCTTTTCAAAGAGTAGATCCAGGACCAGCAGCATCAGCATCACTTGAGAACTTCAAAGAAAAGCAAATTCTGGGGCCTCAACCCAGAGGCATTGAATCAGAAACTCTGTACACAGGGCCCAGCAATCTGCTTTTTAACAAGCCTTCCAGCTGATCTGATGTCTGCTAAAGTTTGAAAACCACTGCCCTAGACTTATTAACCACTTTCTAGGTGTTCTGAATTGGATAATGTGGGAGATCAGAATTGGCCACCTCAAAATGTGTCTCTTTGGCTTGGTTATTTTTAAGAACAAGACTCTGAAAGAAGCTTTGACCTTCCCCCTAACTACCTAAAAGAATTTAAGATAGAAGGCCTGTTCTTGGAAGGAGCTATCACCATAAGATAACATTATCTATAGCCAGCCCGGCAAACACTTTAACAAACATCTGCATTTTCATCTCCATGTAAATTGCCTCCCCTCCACCATTTGAAGCCCCAAACCACTACCCCCAACATCCTCCTTTGTCTTTAGTTGAAAATGGTATTTAAGGTGGCAGCTTTGGCCATTTTTGTGAGTTATTCAGTTTTACTGGGTTTCTCCTAGGTATACATGTTATAAAGCTTTGTCTGATTTTCTCCTGCTACCCTGTCTCATGTCAATTTTATTTTCTTAGACCAGCCAGAAGGACCCAGGTAGAGGAATTTTCTTCCTCCCCTACAGTTATAAAATTGTCTGCATTGGGACGTGAATCATTTCAAAACTCAAATATGTGTGATATTCACCTGCAGTGTTTGTTAAAAATGCAGATTTCTGGGGCTGGCCTGGTGGCACAGTGGTTAAGTTCGCACACTCTGCTTTGGTGGCCTGGGGTTCGCAGATTTGGATCCTAGGCGCAGACCTACACACCACTTATCAAGCCATGCTGTGGCAGGTGTCCCACATATAAAGTAGAGGAAGATGGGGATGGATGTTAGCCCAGGGCCAATCTTCCTCAGCAAAAAGAGGAGGATTGTCAATAGATGTTAGCTCAGGGCTACTCTTCCTCACCAAAATAAATAAATAAATAAATAAATAAATAAATAAATAAATAAATAAATAAAAATAACCCAGATTTCTGTGCTCCACTCCTGCCTACTGGATCAACATTTCTGGGGATGGAGCTCAGGACTCAGCACCTTTCACCAGCCCCCAGGGGACTCTGCTGTAGCTAGTCCTCAGAGCACACTTCCCGAACATTCCTATAGATTTTCAGGAGCCACTCCCAGGTCCCCTGGATGTTCAGATTTTGAAAAATCAAAAGTTTAGGTCCCTTGAGGATATGATGTTAAGTGAAATAAGACAGACAGAGAATGACAAACACTGCATGATTTCACTCATATGTGGAAGATAAACAAACACATGGATAAAGAGAACAGATTAGTGGTTACCAGAGGGGAAGGAGGTGGGGGAGTAGGGAAAAGGGGTAAAGTGGTACATATGTACAGTGATGGATAAAAATTAGACTATTGGTGGTGAGCATGACGCAGTCTATACAGAAACTGATAAATAATAAGGTACACTCGAAACTACACAATGTTATAAACCACTATGACCTCAATAAAATAATTGAAAAAAAAAGTTTAGGGACTTGTACTTTGTCAGAGAGGAGGCCAGAACAAAGGAGGGTGTGGTGATATTGTGTGCTAAATGGTCTCTTTTATTAAAATGAAGACATAAATCCTATTGGTGACAAAGAATACATACTTATTGATTAATGAATGAATAGGTGGTTAGCTTATAAAGTTTGGATTTATGCAAAGTTGACCATTCCTGATTCTCAGGTATTTACTCAATTCTCAGCACCCATTCTTGGGACACAGTAGAGCATCTTTGTCTCTGAAAGTAATGATTCCCCAGAGTAGAGATGCCCAAGGCCGTTGGAATAAACCTTGAGGTGCAGCCTGGCCAAGCAGAGCAATTCAAACTAGTTGTGTGGGATCTCTTTGAACTTGAATGACAATAGCAATTTTCTGGACAGAATGCATATACCTCTTTTTGGGCTCTTAGTACGTTGGGAGGCAACTCTCTGAAGAAATGAAGGGGTATGACCTTATCCTGGGCATATTTTAAGGGACATTGAGGCCACTAAAGAAATCACCTTTTGTGTCCTATCTAGTAGGAAGTGTTCTGAGATGAAAGTCTTTGTGGAGTTAACTCAAACATCGTTTAAGCATTGTTGGACAAACATGGATAAACATATTTGAGGTTAAAATGAGGTTTGAATTTTTAGAAGTCAAGGGTTCAGCTATGTAGGTATTTCCAATGACTGTTTGAGAATAATAAATAGAAAACTGTCATTTTT
Organism: Ceratotherium simum simum; assembly: GCF_057802395.1. Classification (NCBI taxonomy): domain Eukaryota; kingdom Metazoa; phylum Chordata; class Mammalia; order Perissodactyla; family Rhinocerotidae; genus Ceratotherium; species Ceratotherium simum. Next base: position 27,983,012 of record NC_141911.1, read on the forward strand.
GAACGTACAATGCATTGTTGTGTATTAATACACGTATTTGTGACCCATGTCACTTTTCACCCTATGGTTTTAACCATAAAAAAGACAAACGACCTACTTTAATGGAATATTCTAAAATGAGGACAGCTAAGTTCTACATCAAACTGCCCGGCATTGCCATTATTATGACAGCTGTATAAAAGGCTGTATTTAGAAAATACAGGAATATTTAGTGTTCCAGAATTTTAAATGCAGACCCAATTAAAAATCAAAACAGGGGGCCGGCCCGGTGGTGCAGTGGTTAAGTGTGCGCGCTCCGCTGCGGGGGCCTAGGGTTCGCAGGTTCCGATCCGGGCACGCACCCACGCACCACTTGTCAGGCCATGCTGTGGCGGCATGCCATGTATAAAGTAGAGGAAGATGGGCACGGATGTTAGCCAGGGCCAATCTTCCTCAGCAAAAAGAGGAGGATTGGCATGGGACATTAGCTCAGGGCTAAACTTCCTCACCAAAAAAAAAAAAAAAAAAAAAAAATCAAGAGTCCTTGAATACACTTCAAATATTCTTATAATCTTATTTAAAAATATATATCATCACAATTACACTTATAAATAAATACTGTTTATCTAATTCTCATAGATTAGTAAATGCCAAGCCAGGGACAGAGAAATATTCTGGGGATTAACAAAGTTTTTCTTCTCTTGACTTCCTTGCACGCTCTGCCCTTTCTCCTATAGTAAGCAGTTAGAGTTTTCCACTTTCATTGCCTTGGGGACAGAATGACGCAGAAGTTTGCAGATAACAAAGGAGTCAAATTCTTAGTATTTGATTTTCAAAAGCCTAGGTTTGAGCGTTGAAAATAGATTTGGAAAAATAAGAAAGAATAGCCAGTCTTTGCTGTTCCTAGGCTGGATAAGAAACTTGGAGCAGAGAGGGAGAGTGGAAGGGTCTTCTTTCCCTCCCTCCTCCCTAGGCTTAACCTGGGGGAAACCAGAAACTCCTAACCTTCATTACATCTGCAAAGACCCTATTTCCAAATAAGGTCACATTCTGAGTTTCTGGGTGGACATGAATTTTTAGCAGATACTAACCTACTACACCACTCAAAATGTATTAGGAAAGGTTTTCATTTCCTTTATGGACAATGGAAATACTAATATGGAAACAGAGTGACAAATGTTTTCATCCTTTTCCCACGGACAAGGCTGCTAAAGTGCAGAGCAGGTGAGGGACATTCAGAGCCTACAGAGGCGAGGCATCAGAACTGAGATCTTCACGGTAGAGTAATTCAACCTGCCTCCAACAGGGGGATGAGGCTGGGTTAGTGTAACTGCGACGGGAGCCCTTTTTGAACAGCCATTTGTTTATAATACAGTAGAAGGAATGCTAGCAAATCCTAATCTGGAAATGCAAAGAGTTCCTTTAAAATAAAAATCTAGATGTAGTGAACAAATTCCATAGCATCTGAGAATTTGATGCTACTTTAATATTTCATTTTTACCACTGAGCTAGTACTCAGTTTAAAATGGACATCATAATTCCTGAATGAGAGTCCTCACCTTTTTGTAATCAAGTTCCCTTGGTATATACCCAGGTGTATTCCTAAGCGTCTGAGAGTTTTAGCTGAAAAAGTGAAAGGTCCCTTCTTTTTTGGTTTGTCATTGTTGCATGGCTCTAACGACTCTTTAAGACATTTTTTGGCCTCTATTCTGATTGCATCTGTGACAGTTCTGAGTAGAGACGAAAAATTGTTTAGTGATACATGGCAAAAACACACAGAAATTATATGGGAATGATACCAAATGGCATAACTCAGGGGAAAAAATTTGTACATCTGCATATTGAAGTTTATCAGTGAGGATCAAAGTTATTATGAAAATGGTGCAATCAATTATGACATACGTATGTCTATATATGTATATAAATTCTGTATTGCCCAAACATTTTAGGAAGAAAGGGATTCCTATGAGTTCAACTGAAAACTTTAAATCTTTTGCTTTTGCTTGCATTGTGCCCATGAAAATGTTCAGTGATTTTGATGTCTTATGCTTTTTGGACTGAGATATTTTACTTTTTATATTTAGTAAACTGTTCCATTATAGGGAAATTATGGGTTTTCTAAGAAAACTGGGAACTTAATAGCCAAATAAGAGTGTTTAAAAAAGCCTGTAATAATACAAAAGTAACAGTTCTTTCTAAATATAATTAGTTCATATTATAGTTTGATACATGAGGAGTCAGTTTAATTTATTGGATGGTGTTTCATTTTTTGGTGATGCCCCTAAATTTTATTACCACTATTTCCGTTCGAGTTATTTTTCCACTTTAATAATTATTATTGGTGTCAATGTTTAAATAGCTTAAGAGAAAAAGGGAGAGGATTTTGGAGCTATTATTTAGGACATATCTTATAAGGTCTAATTAAGGAAAAAGTTTCCCCTTCCATTGACAATATTTAAGTTGTAAATGGTCACTCTACTAGTGATTTTTAGCTGTGAGTTTTTCTTTTGTTCATATATTAAGATATTGTATTTTATGTGATTGCAAATACATTTGATGCTGCTTATTCAAATATGCATGAGATTCACATATTCTGAAAAGAACCAACTTTCTGACTTAATTTAATTAGCATTAAACAGAATTTAAATATGGATGTCTTAAAAATGAACAGTCTGGGGAGCATAAATTATCCAGATACTATAAAATGAAGGAAAAAAACACAACTGGTGAATGAAATTAAAGTAATGAGAAGCAAGACAAAATAACTACATCTCATAATTTTTATCACCTGGATCCTAATGATGGCGGTGAAATTCTGCCATCCTTCCTGGGAAGTTCCAACCTACTCATGCGTGAACAGCAGCAGCATGCCAACCGGCCATCTTTGAGGTTTTGAGCAGAGCTCAATTTTTTTGTATTTCTAGATGACTGTAACTAGTGGAGTGCCAGTTTTTCTTCTAGAAACTAAAAAATTTGATAATAATGATAATAATGGAGTTTGTTAGCAAGTTAGAATGCTTGCATACCATATCGAAAACTTGATTCTAGTTTATTTCTACTGTTGCTACTACTTTACATGTATTCCTTATTTTCTGTTCACCTGGGTTTAGGTCAGTGGTTCTCCAAATCTAGTATGCATCAGAATGACATGAAGAGCTTATAGACACATTGCTAAGCCACTGGCAGAGTTTCTGACTCAATAGAGCTGGGGTGGGGCCTGAGAATCTGCATTTCTAACAACCTCGTGGATGATGTTGATGAGTTTGGTCCAGAACTACATTTGGAGATCCCCTGGTCTAGATGAATTTTAAAAGAGTTATGTGATTCTGGCACAAGAAGACCAGGAACAGTTTATTTTATTTTATTTTTTTGTGAGGAAGATCAGCCCTGAGCTAACAATCATGCTAATCCTCCTCTTTTTGCTGAGGAAGACCGGCTCTGAGCTAACATCTATTGCCAATCCTCCTCCTTTTTTTTTTTTTTTTCCTCAAAGCCCCAGTAGATAGTCGTATGTCATAGTTGCACATCCTTCTAGTTGCTGTATGTGGGACGCGGCCTTAACACGGCCAGAGAAGCGGTGCGTCGGTGCGCGCCCGGGATCCGAACCTGGGCCGCCAGTAGCGGAGCGCACGCACTTAACCGCTAAGCGACGGGGCCGGCCCCAGGAACAGTTTAATATAGTATTTGTTACATAGACATGTCTTCATAAAAGTAGATTATGATTTTCCCCATATTTCCAAGACTGGACTTCAGGGTTTTCAAGTGTTGACAATGGTGAATAAAGTTTTAAAATAGCATACTCTTTTTTGTTTAATAAAAATATTTTAATATTAATTGCTTTTCAAATGTCAACTTTATTTTTAATAATTAGTATTAGTTGATTAAACAATATGCTATTCATTTTCATATGCCCATATTGAAGGTATTTATATGCACATATAGCTAGAACTTGAGTTATTCCATCCATGGCCTGAATATTTCATTTTCATAAAAGTTAGTGATACACACCATTCCCTGCTTGTGTCAGAGATCCCTAGGATGATAGATTAGCAGGACCGTGGGAACAGATTGCTTATACTACCTTGACTCAACTTGCTTCATACTTCCTTTCATCCATACAAACCAAGACTTCCCTGGTTTGGAGTCCAATCAAATGTAAACAGTTTCTGGGATAGAATTAAAAAGATGTGAATGCCAAAGTAACTGCCAAATATAGTAGTCAATAATCTGATCTGCATGGATTTACTAAGTGCCTATTATATGACAAGCATTTTTATACATGTAAGTCACTTAATCCTCATAACAAATTTATTATTCCAATTTCACAAATAAGGAAAATGGGACTTAGCCATAAGAAATGACTTGCCCAAGTATCAACAGATAGAAAGAGGCAGTTCCAGGGTTTGAGTCTGAAACTTCCAAAGCCTGGTTGAGGAATCTTCCTACAACTCTGTTTCTATTTTAAAAAGAAAGTGAGGAAAAGTTGTTGCTGTTGTTGTGATTATTTTTGTAAACTACTGACAATATAATGATTCTATATTAATAAATTTGGAGTGCTAATTGGGAGAAATCGATTCCAACTCAGGATTAAATAGTTCTTTAGGAAATTTTTGTTTTAGCCAATGACAGTGATTAGGAAGCTTTTTGCCTTTTAAAAACTATAAACCCTTTTGCAAAGCTGATAAGTTATGGACACTTTTCTCATTGAAAATGCACCTGTACACAAATACACAACATTTTATAGTTTTTGGAAGATTCACAGACCCCCTGAAGATTGTCTTGAGTCTCAAAGAGTTCACTGACCATAAGATAAAAACCTCCATTTTGGGATACTCAGCTCAAGGGTGAGGTACAGGTGGCAGGAATCTTTTTAGAGCTACATGGAAACTAAAAGCAACTGCTTGGATTGTTTCTTTGGAGGTAAAGATGTTAAAATCTTTATAACAAACAGCCTATAAACTTAATAAAGTGAGCTGAATAATAGTTAAGATCTAATTTATGATTATTGTTGTGGACTTGGTTTGAAGGAGAAAAGAATAGAAGACAGGCATGAAATAGAAAGAGAAGTTGAGAGAGCAAAAAAAAGGGATGGGGATAGTTAGAGAGGCAGAACGGAAGTGGGGAGACATGAAACGATGAGATGGAAAGAGAGAGAATGGCCCACAGACCCATAGAGAGTGGAAAAAACATGTGGAGGAAGAGAAAGTCAAAGAGGTAGAAAAAGAAGAAACCATTATGGATAGAAACCTTTCTAAGCTGATTTTTGTTCTAATGAAGTATGGTCTTCACAAGAGTTGAGCCCATACTTGTCATCAGAATTCAATTCTAAGTATAAAGAAATAGCCCTTAATGTTTTTCCTAGTGTTACATTCTTTCTATTAAAATTCACCAGGGGGGCTGGCCTGGTGGCCCAGTGGTTAAGTGCGAGTGCTCTGCTTCGGCGACCTGGAGTTCACAGGTTCGGATCCTGGGTGCGCACCGATGCACCACTTGTCAAGCCATGCTGTGGCCGCGTCCCATATAAAGGAAGATGGGCACATATGTTAGCCCAGGCCAATCTTCCTCAGCAAAAGGAGGAGGATTGGCTTCGGATGTTAGCTTAGGGCTAATCTTCCTCAGCAAAAAAGAGGAGGCTTGATATTGGATGCTGGCTCAGGGCTGATCTTCCTCATAAAAAAAAAACAAACTCACCAGGATTCAGAGTAATGAATATAATTAAGGGCCAAATATACCAACTTACATAATTTATCTCCTGCCAAAATAAACTATAGTTACATTTTCAGGAGATGTGGGAAAGCTTACCCACCTCCCAGAATCAATAGGATGCACACACACACCTACTTACATATACTTATAACTACAAAATCAAGAGTGTAGAAAAATATCATTCCTTCAAATATCAGCTGCTGTTTCAGTAAGATAAGTAAATAGATACATCATGGTTGCTCCTAGAAATATTTAAATTGTTTAACAGATAGGACTTCCTAAAATCATGCAGCGACTCTGAGTCACTGAGATTTAATATTAGCTTTTATGGGAAAAGCAAATGTAATACCAACTGTGGTAGAATTTGCAAAAGTGACTGCAGTCTGCCCTCCCTCTATCCACGTCCCTTGCGGTCTGACTTAGCAGCTCCTCTCAGTAGCAGCTCCGCTCAGTAGGAGGAGGGGTCGATTTCACCTCTTGAAACAGGGCTGGTCTTGTGATTTCCTTTGACAAGGATGTGGTGGAAATGGCAGTGTGCCACTTCTGACCCCATGCTTCAAGAGGCCTTGCACACTTCCACTTTGCTCCCAGGTGCCCTGTCTCTACCGTGAGAACAAGCCTGGCTTAGCCTGCTGGAGGACCTGACTTGAGTCACCCCAGCTGTCTCAGTCAAGGTCCCAGGCACAACGACAAGGCTGATCCACAGATGCCTGCAGATGCATGAGAAAGTCCAACTGTGACCAGAAGAACTGTGCAGCTGATCTCAGCTGAGCCCAGCCTGATTGCTGACCCACAGAATCTGAGCTAAATAAATGGTTACTTCTTAAGCCACTAAGTTTGAATATAGCTACAGCTGACTGATACGCCAGTAAACATTTATTGAGTGTTAAGTATATGTCAGATCCTCTGCTAAGCATCTTAGATACATTATCTCATTGAATCCTCTTAACAACCCATGGACGCAGATACTCTTTTTATCCACAGTTCACAGAAAAGAAAACAGCTATTTTTACCTCCTCATAGCTAGGGGAGGGTAAAAATTTATGCCCAGGTCTCCCAAGCCTGACCTCTAAACTCCAGTGCTGTACTGCCTCCATCTGAATTTGCTGGTTGGTGAATCCTAAGAAACTTGTACAACTTTCAGGGTTATTACTTTAAGAAATGTTAATTGGTCTCTTTAACCTTAGCACCAAGGCAAGAGTTCACAAACCTTGTTCTCTGAGAAACTACTTTTGGTGGTGAATTTGCCGCTCCTACCAGCTTCCTTCTTGCTTCCCACCACCATGTCCCTTGGTGAGGTGCTCTCACGTCACTCTAAATGGCTGGTGGGTTGAGGGGAAAGTGGTTGGCAGTGGGCGGAATACTTTTACCTTAGTCAAAAAAATTCCATGTAGTATCCAGTTATTTTAACAAGATGGTATATATTTTTTGGAAGAAGAAAATACGTATGTATAGCCATCAAAATCAAAGGTAATTGTGGCGTAAGCTCACCAGTTTAGATAGTGTGCTTAGTGTCGAGTTACCGCCACCACCTAGAGACAATGTTCCAAACTGCGAGGTTTAATTCCTTCAAGGTGCCTTAAAAAATCTGTAATGCTTGAAAGACGCATAACAGCAAGGTCTCTTCAGTGTTATCAGTTATTTCTGCAACACTTAGAATTGTTGCATATGTCTTTGTCCTCCAAAAATAGTACCTCGTTCCCCCATGAGTGAGATATCTCATTATTTTACATTATTAACCAAAGCTCATTTTTTCCAGTGAGTCAGATCCAGCCAATTCAAGTTCTTTTATAAATCCGTGTTTTTGATGCTTTGGAAATTTGAACAAAATCCTAACTGAAAGCCAAGTTTTCCCAGATATTCTAACTGGGCAGAAGCCCTACTTGTCGGCTTTATAAAGTCATAAATATGATTGTGGGTTATATAATAGGTAAGCCGGACTTACTGCTTTTTTCCTCTTTTAAGTTTCATTTTTCTTTCATAACTGTAGTAAGCAAAAGATAAGAAAGCAATAGCAGCTAACAAATGTTACCTGCTGTATGCCTTTGCATTTAATCTTCTCAAACTCTCTTAGTGGAGGTACAATTTTCAAACCCTTTTACAACATGAGGAAACTGAGGCAAAGAGAGGTTAGGAAGCACTCTCAAGTTTACATAATTGGTTATTGTTGTAGTCAAACCAGGCAGTCTGCTTCAGAGCCCACATTCTCAATTTCTGCACCTTTCTGCCTCTACGACATTAACTGGGCAGGTTTGCGGGTTAAAAAACTTACTACGCACACAATCACTACTTTCCTGAAATATTGGCTGTGATACTAATACACAGAAAAGAATGAGTATTTTAAGCTAACAAAATAAATGTAAGATTTCCTTCAGCGACATTATACTCTGTATTTCAACTTAGTTTCCTCTTCTCCCCTTCCTCTTTCGGATACCAGAGGTCTCGGTGACTTCACCTTCAGTCCGTGTGCCTCTGGTTCTCGCTGTGACTACAGGCGCTGCACTCACCGCAGTTGTCCTCATCCGCCCGGTTCCCACAGTCGTCCACACCGTTACAGTGAAGAAACTGAGGCAAGCACTTGGTCATGTTCCCACAGGGGAAGTAGCCGAGGGAGCACTTGACATCCTGCCCACTCCCGTGAGCAACTGTGATGAAGGAAGGAGAGAAGGTTAATACAAAGGCTCTGCAAAAAGTGGTCTCCCCCAGTATTCTACAACCAGTTGGTCCTCTCATTCTGGCGGGTACAGCCCTCTGTATGGCAGCCTCACCTTACTTACTAGCCCGATGCCAACTATTTTCCAAGAACCTCTACTGCAATAGGATGCTCTTTTCCATGTCCTTGGAAGGTGCCAGGATTCTCCTCTCTTTGCCTTTTCTCATGCTGTTTCCCACCCAGAATGTCTTCCCCATCCCTCTATGAAATGCCTGCCTATACTTTACAGTTTAGCTCAATTCCCCTCTTCTTTTCTAAACGTTTTTCAGTCACTTTTTTTTGTGTGTGTGTGTGTGAGGAAGATTAGACCTGAGCTAACATCTGATGCGAATGCTCCTCTTTTTGCTGAGGAAGATTGGCCCTGGGCTAACATCCGTGCCCATCTTCCTCTACTTTATATGGGACGCTGCCACAGCATGGCTTGACAAGTGGTGCATCGGTCTGTGCCTGGGATCCGAACCGGTGAACCCCAGGCCTCCAAAGCGGAGTTCTTGAACTTAACTGCTACGCCACCCCGCCTGCCCCTCAGCCAATCATTTTAAAATCAGGAATTTATTGCATTCTTACTATTGGCTCAGAATCAAGGCTGGTCTGGTACTAGAGGAGGATGAAGACATAGAGGATATCAGGAGAGCATGTGCCACGTGCTTGTTCATATATTGGATCATTCCTAAGTGTGAGGCCCTGTGCAAGATATTGTGCATACAGCATTGAATGAAACAGAGTTCGTGCCCTTTTCAGATTGGCTTCTTTCACTTAGTAACATGGAGGAAGTGACAGTGTCTCTATGTCTTTTCATGGTTTAATAACTCATGTATTTTTAGTGCTGAATAATATTGCATTGTCTGAATGCACTACAGTTTGTTTATCCGTTCACCTACTGAGAGACGTCTTACTTGCATCCAAGTTTTGGCAATTATGAATAAAGCTGCTATCAACATCCATGTGCAGGTTTTTGGGTGGACATAAATTAACTATGTTATTTTAAAATCTCAGATTTATATAATTTAAAAGATTATTGTAGACTCCAAGTATAATTCTGTTGCTTATTATCCTTAACCAAGTTTGTACATCTTTGAAACTTTCTAGGATAATTGTCAGTTATAAAGAAATAAAAAGAGAATAATTTGAGCAGTCAATAAAGCTTATTATGTATGTAAATATGTATTTTTGATCTGTCATCAAAACATAAAAAGAATAAAAGTGACTATTTCCTTTGTAAGATACAATGGGACATTTTAATAACAGGGCAAGTGACATTCTCATAGAGAAGCAATCCATCTATGTCAGGTTTTGCCTCTGCTTAGTTGTTTCAGAGCACATAATTTGATGAAGGAAATAGTCAAATCTGTATAATAATGAGCGATTCCAAACTCAAAGTTGAAAATACAGTATAAAGAATGTCTTCCCCCTCTGAACCATTTGAGAGTAAGTTCTTGACCAGATGTTCCATCACCCCTAAAAACTTTGGTGTATGTTTCCTATTTAAACAAGGACAGGTTCCTATATAACCACACTAGAACCATCAAAGTCAGGAAATTAACATTGATAATTTACTACCATTTAAACCTCAGAATCCATTCGTGTCACTTATTGCCCCCAAAATGTCCGTAGTAAAAGGATCACAATCCTTTTAGTTCATAATCACTCCTTGCATTTAATTGTCACATTTCTTTAGTTTCTTTTGATCTGGAGTAGTTTCTCAGTCTTTCCCTGTCTTTCATGACCTTGACACTTTCGAAAATTGCAGATTAATTATTCTGTAGAACGTTCCTGAATTCGGGTTGCCTGATGTTTCATCATAATTAAATTTAGGTTGTGCACCTTTCAGAGAAGTGATGCTCATTTCAACCTGTCAGGTAGTGCAAGATTTTTGTTTTTTCTATTACTGATGATGATCACTTCGGCCACTTGATTAAGGTGATGTCCCCCCAAACTTCTCCACTGTAAAGTTTGCCTTTGTAATTAATAAGCATTTTGTACAGCACTTTGAAACTATGTATAAATCCCTTCACTCATCAAAATTTCAATTGATTCATTTATTTCTATCAGATAGACTTATAGTTTCCTGCTTTACTCGATGTGTTACAATCCATTAATTACTATAATTCATTTTGATGTACAAATTGTCCAAGATTCGGCCAATGGGAATTCCTTCAACCTAGCTTTGGTGTCCTTTTGACATTTACCCTTTTCTTTGAGCACTTCCTTGCTCTCTGGGACAAAAAGATGTTTCAAGATCTTCTTCTACTTGCCCTATCGTAGCCCTGGAATCAGTCATTTCTCTAAGGAGCTCTGGTTCCTTTTAAGATAGAATAATATTTAGAAGCCATGATGTAGACTCTGGGTATGCTCATTGATCCTGGAGTATCACTGTTACCAGCCCCTCTCAGCGGACAGGCTAGGAAATATATGTATAGTTATTCATATACACACACATTTACTTCTATATTTCTCTATATATCTTTGGATAAGAAAACAATGATTTCATTTCTAATTCCTAACCAACACTACAAGCTTCAGTCTAGTTTTCTCCCTTTACATATATGAACTCCCTTCTCTCACAAGGAGAAACTGGCTTTCTATTATCTTTAATATAGTTGTTATTTTGACAAATCCTCTTCCCGCATGGATGCCCTCCTCAACCCCATTCAGCTCTGACTCCCTATCATGGGCATCTTTCCTACGTGAGTACTCTCCTTGTCCTGTTTGGGATCTGATACACAGTGCCAGGCACCAGCTCCCTCTGTAGACACTCGTATCACCCCATTGGGCTCCAGAATTCCTCTCTGGGCTACCACAGCTCCTCTATCACCCCAATGCACAGATGAATACCTTTCTCTGATTCACCAAATGGCTTCAGGACCCAATCGTTCAGGAACAGAAGTGGTAGAGAAAGGGGCCAATAAGTGATGTTTATAGGCACATTTTGGAGAAGTGGAAGGGGGTTAGAATACGCCATCCCAGAATACGCCAATTTGGCATAAAGATTATTTTGAGCTGAAGGCAATTGAAAAAAAGCAAACATAGGAAGAGATCTCTGCCCACTCCCTATCAGCCTAAAAGCAGGGCATAGAGATTTCCCTTTCCCTGCTCTGTCTCATACCAGGAGGAGAGCAATGCTTATCACTGGAGATGGAAAGTCAGCAAGAAGAAGAGTTTGCACAAACAAACCTTACTAAAGTAACACTTTTCTTCCATTGGTTTCTGCATATATTTACTTTCCCACAATCTGCCACCCTAGAAGCCCCTCCTTCCTTTGTCTAGTCAATTCTCCACAGTCTGTCACCCTTTGTTAAAATGGTATATAAGCCCTCAAGTCTAAGGACTTCTGTGAGTCTTCACTTTTTTTCTGTGGAGCCTCAATGTCTGTAGAATTTAAAATATTAACATCAATAAAATTTATAAACTTTTTTCCTGTTAGTCTGTCTTTGTCAGTTCAATTTGCAGGTCCTTGTCATAGACTATAAGAGGATAGAGGGAAATCTTTCCTTCCTTACAAAGTCAAAAGCAAAACCTAAAGAAGTGGAAGTTTTTTTTTTCCTTTATACTATGGTTTGTCATGGAACCATGTCTTTAAGAACAGCAATAAATCATATTGTAATAGCAATAATAAATAGAAAAAATGATATCGAGTATCTCTGGAAGAGTATGCCCACAGAGTTATAGAATAGTTCATAGTGGAGCAAGTAAACATGCTATAGGCATGTAACCCAGCTATCCTGCTGCCCCTGAGTGCTGTTTCTGTCCCGTGCTATTCTAAACATTTCAGTGGTTGACAATTTTAAAGGAGTGAGATAAAAGAGAGTTTGTATTCCAATGTGAATTATCTTAACTATTCTCTTTAGATGGAACTTTTCATAAAGTCTCTGAGGCTTGAGCGCTAATAGGGATTCACCTTTTCCACCTCTGAGTAGCTTCCAGGCTCCCTGGCTGCAGCCTTCTTAGGGTTTGGATCTCCTACAACCCCTATATCGCTTAGATCTTTCTCATGCAGAGTAACTCAGAGTAGCTTAGCCTTCTTCCAAACATGTATAGCCATACCTAGGAGCCCACATCTCCTTATAAGGCAGTAGAGATTATAAAGAACAGCTAAGAAATCCCACCCGCACTCTGTAAGCTTCCAAAGGATCACTATGTGTGGCACTGTTAGGATATGGAATGGAATACAAAAAAGTATTGACAAGACTTTCACATGTTGAGGTATATGGGGCAACTTCTGGTTCAAAACTGATTTGGCTTGAACTAGAGAAGCCTGACTTACGGTCTGTCGAACATGCATTGCACATCTGCTTTAATCATTAAAGAATGCACTCTCTTAAGATAAGAATGCATAATTCCCCTCCTACACGCTATTGGTAATGCCCCATTGGTAATGCCTTATTGGTAAAGCCCATATTAGTCCCTTTCTCGACATCAGGGTCATGTTGATCTGCTAATTTGCAACTGAATACCTTTTTGAAACTTTGATGAATGAGTATCCTGGGCATGTTTAATGTATGTTCTTTGTTCTAAAAAGGTATAAAGGTAGAAGACTGCACTGAACACCATGCTTCTCCAGAATGCTTTCTTCCTTTGTGGAAAAGACCTTCCTGGGTTATAATCTTCACCCTGGCTCAAGTAAAACTCACGTTATCTCTCATATCTATAGAATGGTTATTTGTTATTTTGGGTTGACAGAGTTGTTATTGAAATTAATTTTTTTTTGTGGCAAAATGTACGTAACATAAAATTTACCATTTTAACCCTTTTGGAGTATATACTTTAGTGGCATTAAGTACATTCACATTGTTGTGCAGCCATCACCACTACCCATCTCCAGAACTTATCCATCATCTCAAACTGAAAAAAATGGTTATATGCTATGAAGTTGGTGGTAATGCCTTAACCATGTACGTGTTGTGCAGACCTGAGGGCCTCTTCCATCCTTGGCAAGGGAAGTGATAACCTTCACTCCTTTCATACAACACTAGAAAAACTTCTTGAATTACACAATCCCTAAATTATTTCTCTGGATCCAAAGCTGCCCTTGTTATTGCTACTTTACTTTAAAAGATGTATTCATACATTAAATAAACAGGAGAATAGGTGTTCTCATATGACTTCCTTACTGCACAAGTTCTATTTTGTTGAGTCTTTATAGTTCCTCCACTTAAAAAATTTCTATTTTATTGTAGTAAGAACACTTAACATGAGCTCTACCCTCTTAAAAAAAATTTTTTTGTGTGTATGTGAGCAAGATTAGCCATGAGCTAATATCTGTTGACAATCTTCCTCTTTTTGCCAAGGAAGATTGGCCTTGAGCTAATATCCATGCCCATCTTCCTCTACTTTATATGTGGCACGCCTGCCACAGCATGGCTTGATAAGCAGTGTGTAGGTCCGTGCCCGGGATCCGAAACTGTGAACCCTGGGCTGCTGAAGCAGAGCATGCGAACTTAACCACTATGCCACCAGGCCAGCCCTGTTAACAAATTTTTAAGTGTACCATATAGTATTGTTATCTATAGGCACAATGTTGTATAGCAGATCTCTAGAACTTATTCATCTTCCACAACTGAAACTTATTTATACCTGTTGATTAGCAACTCCTCATTTCCCCCTGCCCCCAGCCCCCAGGCAACCACTATTCTATTCTCTATTTCTATGAGTCTGACTGTTTTAGATACTTCATATAAATGGAATCATACAGTATTGTCCTCTGTGATTGGCTTATTTCACTTAGCATAATGTCCTCAAGATTCATCCGTGTTATCACATATGGCAGGATTTCCTCCCCAAAAAGGTATTATTAATTGAATGTGAGGGATCCCTAGTTGCGTTGGATAAGATCCTTTAGGTGTGGTTGAAATGTCAACTTTTGAATAGCTTTGTACTTGAATTGGCACACCTATGGACCTATAAATCCTGCAAATCGGATAAACCAATAACAAAATTGGTAAGACCGGAGCCCTGGCTTCCTCAGAGCACTGAATCTTGATAATTTAGTAACTGTATTTGGTAAGTAAGGTCGGAACAGAGTGTGCAGTGCTGAGAAAAATGTGTCATTGTTTACTGAGCAACCAGTATGTAGTGCTTAACAACATCTGGGAGACTCCCATGTTCTGATGCAGAATTCTGAGTAACTATATATTACACACTGGGAGTTGAAAATCTGTTACATAACCAAGAATGACAAGATGGACGAAGAAGAAGAATCTAAGCCCATGAAGTTTCTGTGTTGTTCTTTGCATGTGTCCTTAGTGTGTCTCCAGGGTTGTGAGTCCAGACACAGCCAGAACAAAAGCAGGAGATACTCAAAATTCATTAAAATATTTACAAGGATTGTGGCCCTGTCAAATGGAAGGAATAAGAAAAGAATAAGAACTGAATGCGACAGTGAAGAGATTAGTGCAGGAAGTCGGCCATAACTCCACTAGGGCACAGAACTCTACCTGCTTGAATTAGGCCGTAAAATGAAAGAAGTTATGGATAAATGAGGCAGTGATACGACAGGAAAAACTGTGAAAGACTTAGAAGTGGGCAAAAAAAGATAAAGATGGCTCTGCCAGACTGTTTCCACCTTACTTGTCCCTGAGCTATTTTACGATGCTGTAAGTTGTAGAAAATTTATAGTGACGCAAATGATTTTTGCCCATAGAAGTGTAGATTGTGTGTGACAGATAGAAATGCAAATTTCGAGAGGCATTGATTATTGGATCTTGGTCATTTTTGCATACTATTAAGCAAATTTATTTCAGCATTTCTATTAGCCTATCTATATGTGTGTGTGTGTGTTTCGAATTCTCCTTTGAATTGGTTGTACTCTCTTACTGGTTCTCTCTTTAGTAAAAGAGTTCAAGTCTTTAAAACATTTTCATTTTATATTTGTGTGAGTCAGAATTTTACCCCCTCCTCCCTCTACTTCTCCTTCTCCTTCTTCTATTTCTTTTTAAAGTATCGTTTAACAGGTGTGGGGACCCATTTGGAACCCCAGAATTGATATGAAGATTATTTTAAGCTGAAGACATTTGAGAATCAACAGATGCAGAAAGAAGCCTTCTTGGATCTTGCCCTATCTGACTAAAAGCAGAAACTTCTAGGAAATGAGGCTGCCATAAATTCCCTTGTTGGGAAGAATCTACTCCCAGGAAAGATACCAAGAGTTAACCTACCATAAATCCCCTCTCTGGGGAAGTTTCATGGCCAAGAACAAGAGGGAAAGATCACTTGCATCTGCATAAACAAGCATCATCACAAACTTTCTTGTCTCACCTTTGTGCTCCTAAAAACACATTTATCTTTTGTAAAGAAACGTATTTGTTCTTCCCCTTCCCTTTTCCCTACTAAGTCCGGTATATAAGCCTCTAACGTTAACCATTTAGAAAGATAGCTTCTTTGTTAGCTCCGGTTGGTAGGCATACAAACAAATTTTTCCTTTGTTAATCTGCCCTTTGTCAGTTTAATTTACAGGCCCCCAGGGACAGAACTTAAGAGGGCAGAGGGAAAGTTTTTCTTTTCCTACATAGGTCTAACTTGAACACAGGGGATGTGGACTTTCAGACCAACTGCCATTGAAGGGTGTGCATTTGGAGTTCCCTACTGTTAGAGCTTCAGGTAGAATCATCCTGGACACAAGAAACTCCAGATACTGTCTTGTACTAAAAAATTGTTGGCTCAAAAGTAACTTCAGCTTGTTTGAGACAAAACCTCTGTTCATCTGGTATGGTAAAATTCTCCCCTTAATGGATAGATGTTTTTTCAACCATGATAGATTTTAGAATTAAATATAGAGGTAATGAAATTAATAAAATGTACAGTACTGGTACTGTATCTTAATGTAGGAATAATCTGTACTTATGGAATTTAAAGTGTTTTTAATGTTTAAGAGAATTAGGCAATTAAAGAATGATATTAACTAATTTCAATTTAAAATAGCTGAGTTTAAACTTGTGATTTTATGTTATCAGAAAATTTGACTAAGTCAATAAGCAGCATTGGAATATTTAAGAGAACTTGACATTTACTATATTTAAAATATATTTTATTGGATTTTTCTAGAGTTTTTAACCAAAAAACTTAAGTTTTTAAGTAAAAAAAATTTAAAATAAAATTCAATCATTACATTTAAAATGCTTTTAAAATAGTTCAGTATATTTAACTAACTTGGCCTTGAATGAGATTGATTGTTGAAAGTTCAGTTTATTCAACTTGAGTTAAATATTAATAAAGTAAAAAGTGAAGGTGATTGGTTTTATTTTACAAGATTCATAAACAGAATAATAAGGTCTGTAAGTTGAAGTTAAAGGCTTAAGGAAAATTAGGTTTTTGAATTTGTTACTATAAGAAACTACTATTAATTTAAAACCCAAGTATGGTAGACACTATTAGTTTGCTGATTTAATAGTAATTCTCAAAACTCTTCTCTCTTGCTGCCCTTCTACTATAGAGGTTGGGAAAGCAAAATTCTTTCTTTCCCAGCTCCCTTATTTCTAGGTGGCTACGAGGCACAGTCCTGGCCAATGAGCCACAGGTAGCAGCCTGCTGAGGAAGGCCTGGAGGTGTTAGCTTTCCCAGTACAAGACATGGTTGGAGCTGTTGCCATGCCTTCTGATTCCTTCCTTCCTTGAACAAGATGAGATATGTGGAATTGCAGCAAAGGTCTTGCAACTATGAGGTAAGAAGCATGCTGGCAAGCCCAAGAAAACTCACGGAAATCTCAGAGATGATGCCAGCCCTGAAATCGTCAGGCTACTCAGACTCCTCCTTATGTGAGAAAAAGAAACCCCTCTTTGTTTAGGCCATGGTAGGTCAGGTTTTCTCTATTGCAAAAAAATGCATTCCTAACTGATATGTTAAGAAACCCGACAGTGGTTTCTCTGTGCACACTGTCTGTTTCCAGATATGAAAAAATCTCACATTGGCTATTTATTTGAAAGGATGGTTAAATGAGTAAGTGAAGGATGGATGGGGCTTGCTGGGAGAGCAGCAGCAGGAGGCCATGCTCCCTGAGGCTCGGGTAGCAGTTGCCTACACATTCCTTCCGAATTGGTGGGATTAGCTATCCCTGTTGGGCCGTTTAGATCAGGTGGGAATAAAAGCATCACTGAACTATCAAATCTCTGCTTGGCACCCAGTCTACTGGAAGCCCCAAGGGAAATGTCTGGGAAGTAAAAATACAGTTTGGGTTATTGTTGGGACTGACATGCAGAGAGATATTTTGTGTGATGTGCTCAGTGTAGAAGGATGGTCTCTGGTGACGCTGCCAGCTTTGTCACCTGCAGTCACCTGGGTTAGTTACATCCATACAAGTGAAGGAGTGAAAACCAGAGAAAAGCTTTACCTCCATTTGCTTCCCACAGACACTATTTTAACTTTCCTGAAATAGGATAATAGAGCCTGTCTTTACTCTTAGGGAAAGAAGTCCTTAATGACTAAAATAACTTGGTTTTACATTCATGTATATCCATAGTTCTGAGGTTTCTCTGACCCAACAATAATTAGTTTAATTTCATTTACCAAGTTTATCGCAATTCACTAACAACAGTACAACAACAAAAGTACTTAGAAAAATTACTGTAGAATTTTGCAAAAACATTAATTTGCCATTGGAAAGACAACTCTATGTCTTGCCATAAATGGATTCTTGCCTTCCCAGTTTGCATGACATAGTCTTGCACTTCATATTAAAGTAGAAAAAAGTAGCCTTTCTTTTTGTTGTTAATATACAAACCATGGGACTAGAATTCACAAACACTTGTTTTAATATTGGATATGTAATTGGTATATGAGATTATTTTTTAAATCACATCCATTCCTGATGTAGCCAAAAAAAAGTCAGTATTGGAGATCACGCACTGGAGGTTCTAGCTTTCATTTGTCACGTCCCTAGACCTGTGACTTTGGGAAAATTTTTGAGCTTAAGTTTCATCGTCTGGAAAGGGAGTGGTTACATCAGTTCAATGGTTTTACAGAGTTAGGGCTTTGGGAAGGTGCATCAGAGGTTCTGTAAGTCCTTAAGTAAAATCTTATTTTTAAAAATAGATTTTAAACTAAAAATATGAGAAAAGCACACATAAATATGTTAAATATATAAAAATTTTAACATAGTATAAATTATCAGCATGTTAACTTATGCAACTAGATTAACTTATTTTAACACAGACTTTGAGTCACAATCCTTCCGGTTCTGTTTAAATGAAGAGCCATATTGAAATGTGACTTTTTGTTTTTAAACTAGGACCATTTGTAACACTTATATGTGTGCATAGTATTTGTCTTGATACTGAATACATAAATTCTGATGAGGCTAATATTATTACAGTTTTAATATTACACTCATAACCGCTAGTTCAAAATTTTTGTGTTCATCGGCTTGGCCTCATTATTCTTATTGATTTCATCTATAATAAATATATTTTACAAATGTATTAAGAAGTTTTAAAACCACTGATCACTTAGCTTCCTTCTTCAATTACATTGTCACATGCCTGTGGCTTTTCCATACTCAAAACCTCATTTTTCTACATGACCAGCAGCAGCCTATTGTAGAATTCATATAAATTCAAGGTTTCTCAAACTTTTAAAATCTATGCCCGGTTTTGATGATCAAATATATTTTACACACCTTTCCTGAGATTCTGATAGTTTTCCCATAGGGGTGAATATATACCTTGCTTAAGATTATGTATTTTGTGGTTCCCCATCGACAAGGAAAATTAGGTCCAGCTCTATTTTTTGTAGTTATTAAGAAAGGAATAAGGAATAGTTTTTCCAAATATAATAAACTTACATTAAAATATTGGCTATGCTACATTAAACCTTATATGCCTTACCCTAACTATTACTTAATTCCAATAGGCTACTCTTCATTGAGAATCTCTGTTTAGATGGTTCTATGTCATTTGGCTATAAATAAAAAAGATTCAATGATGTGAAGCTTAAATGGAGGAATCAAATACTTTAAAATCTCTCTATGTTCCTCTTGTGTGTGTGTGTGTGTTTGCAAACACACACACCAAGCATTAAAGCACAAAATATGAGGATAGCAACAGGAAGACAATGGCTTCATTTGAATCATTTTTTGCTTATTTTTAAGTTAAACTTATTTAGTTCTAAAGGTGATAGCAAGCTCTTTTCAGATAAAGAATGAATAGATAGGAGAGAAAAGTTTAAGAAAATGAGATTTAGTGCAAATGTTGCTAGGCTCACCTCAGAGGGAAAAATATGTAGCTTAGAAGTAGATATATTTATAAATAAGTTTTTGAAGAATTTCTAACTGAAATAAACTAAATATTAAATATATCGGGATGTATTAATGCAGTGGGAATTTGTAAGGCACTGGGACCAGGAAATTAATAATTTCAACAAAGACTGTAGCAAAATAGACTCAGAACTGAATTAAAACACTTAACAGAGCTCCAGTGATGGAGTGCACAGTTGATGAAGGTGACCACATAGCAGTGACAAGGAATTTGGCTCTATGAGTAAGGTATAATTTAACATTTAATGTTGACATAAATGTATCTTGCTTTTAGTCGTCCTTTAAATTCTTGTGATTATAGTTTTTAATTTGAATATTCTCACCTCATATAAAAATCACTCAGAAATTAAGAAGTTTATCAATTAATTATTTAAAAAAGCACCCTCACTGAAAAATTACTCTAATGCATAAGAACTCAAATATTACAGTCAAAATTTGAAGCAACTTGGAAAAAACGCTTAATAATTTTAATAGCAACAGTAGAAACCTTTTTGATGAAGCGCTTAAATCTGTTCCTTCTCCTGGAAATCCTTTGAAATTAAGTGGATGGAAAAACAGAGAAACAGTCAACTATGCTGATTGCCAAGTGAGACACAAGCAGAGTGAATATTAGCGGCTTTCTTTTTTCTCCCAGAGAATGAATTATTGTCATTCTCCTATGGCTGAAAAATGTGTATATGTCTTGTATGCATTTCACGGGGTCTGTGTGAACTGTAGTGCACAGAGAAGGAAAGACTGTCTCGACTTTGTGTAGGTATTGTAGCTTTCTCATCGACTTAATTGGGTCCTGTATTTCAAGGGCCAAAGCCAGAGAGCAAGTACAGTGAAGTATTTTTATAATGTAGTTTTGAGGGCATTGTTCCAGTTTCCATCCAGTAAGGTGATTATTCTGTGGCTGGCTATCGCTTTTTTGGGAAGATATGATTCGATCTGGGTGACATCCAAATCTTGACTCCCTCTCACAGAACTAAAATCTTAAGAGTTTTAATAAACGTTTCTTAGGAGCTAAGTTCCCAGTGATTTATCATTAATGGAATAAAACTTAGCTTTTACTTTTTGACAGACCTTGACAGAAATGCACAAGCACTTGCACTTGTATCTAGGGAACTCATGAAAACACCAACTCAGTGAAGTTATAACCCTCATTTTGTAACAACATTAAATGTTAATGTGGAGAATTTTAACATAGTTGCTCTAAAATTGATGTAGTCACTGCATTAAAGAGTTCTGCTTACTTGAATTTAAAATAAAGTAGGTGAGTGTAATTGGTATATTTAATTTAAATGTTTGTAGTATTTCTGTAAAGCTATGACATGTGCAAGCCCTAAGATAAGAGTTTCATTGGATTCTATGACTTATCTCCAGCATTTGAAATCCTTTTTACAATCTATGGAAAATACACAATATTTCTATTTTCTTAGATAATTACCCACAGCATCAAAAGTGTAGAGTAGTTTGCTAAAATACCTTGTTAGGAAGTAAAATTTAAAAAACAAAACAGGGGCCGGCCCGGTGGTGTAGCGGTTAAGTTCACGTGCTCTGCTTCGGTGGCCCGAGGTTTGCCAGTTCGGATCCTGGGCGTGGAGTTATGCACCGCTCATCAAGCCATGCTGTGGCAGTGTCCCACATAGAGCAACTGGAAGGTCATACAACTATGACATACAACTATCTATTGGGGCTTTGGGGAGAAAAAAGGAAAAAGGGAGGATAATTGGCAACAGATGTTAGCTCAGGGCCAATCTTCCTCCAAAAAAAAAAGTGACTATTCCTTTAATAATAAAAAATAATCTGAAGCTATTTACAGATAATCCAAATGTGTGAAAATTTGGTTTCTTAGTTTAGATAGAAAAACACTGATTGGCAATATTAGCTTGTTTCCTTTAGACCTTTTGAAACAAGGTAGGATGAGGCCAGTGGTTCTCAATCGGGGATAATTTTGCAGCCTAGGGGACATTTGGCAAAGTCTGGAGACATTTTTTATTGCCATGACTTGGAGGGTGCTACTGGCATCTAATAGGCAGAGCTCAGGGGTGCTGCTAAACATCCCGCAATGCACAGGACAGCTCTCTAAAACAAAGATTCTTCTGTCCTATAATGCTAAGTGCCCAGGTTGAGAGTGCCCAGGTTGAGAGAGCCCGGACTAGGCATTGGTGAAGAATCAATGAAAAGCATTCCATGTGGCAGACCACTAACATGTGAGCTCACTTGTGGAACAAGCAATTAATTACTTCTGTGGCTGTTTATCTTCTAGTGGAGATCTTCTAATTGATTGCAAGAGATTTCAGAAGTAGATGGACAAACAGAGGGACCAGGGCAGCCAGTAACTCTTGAAGGTTGTGATTGCTGTTGTTTTTGACAAGTAACTTGGGAAAGAGGCTGCAGTTATGTCCGCTAAATGCCAGGGAGGATATTCATGCTGGTTATAGGAATAATTTCTTAACTTCAAGGATTATTAAACAATCCATTGTGTTACTAAGACGATCTCTGGAGGTTTTGAAATATTGGATAGATAATTTAAGTATATTCTGCCAAAAGTACAGAAATAAGCCACAAAATATTTTCAGACTGCTTGAACTAGTTCCATAAATCTATACATAACATAAACAGATGTTTAAAAGAAGCTATCATTTAAAAGAACATTTTAGACTTCAAATTTGAGATTTGGAGATATGTTTACTCTGTATATACAAAAAACCTTGAAAGAATTCCATTATCTATACCTTAATAAAATTGAAAAAAAAATTAAAAAGCAAAAGGAGAAAATTCAATTGTCCTGACAATATCCAGTACTCAATATCTCTTCGTGATATTGCCTCAGTCCAGCTTCTCATTGTAAATCTTCTATTATATTCTTTCTCATGACTTATGCTGTTCCAGATAAATTGGACGCTTAGTTTCCGAAGAATTATGCCTTTCTCATTGCCTGTCCTGATTCCAGCCCAATTAAGGCCTCACACAGAACTAACCCAAGGACAGAACTGTTTGCAGTCCCCAAATGTGCCAGGCTCATTGCTGCCTCCTACCAATAAAATGGCGGCGGGGTGGGCAGTGTGGTTTCCTTATTTATCTCCCAATATCCTATACCTTCTTCAGGATTCAGATATCACCTTCAGAAAGCTTCTATTTCCTCTCCAGGCTGGATTGTATGCCTCTTTTTTGTTTTCTTAGCATACTATGCTTATCCCATTCCAGTGGCTTTTTGCACTGTATTGCTGTCCACATATGACTCTTAAGTTCTCTGAGGACAGAGACATGTTTCAGATCATGGCCATATTCCCTGTGCTTAGTGTGGTAGTATAGGATGACAATAAATGTTTATGAATGAATGAGAATGAAAGATATATGTTGAATTGAATAGAAATAGACTGAATTTTCATTAGTGATATCTAGTCTCAATAGGCC
Source organism: Ceratotherium simum simum (assembly GCF_057802395.1). Classification (NCBI taxonomy): domain Eukaryota; kingdom Metazoa; phylum Chordata; class Mammalia; order Perissodactyla; family Rhinocerotidae; genus Ceratotherium; species Ceratotherium simum. The sequence continues at coordinate 28,006,054 of NC_141911.1, forward strand.
ATTCCATTTGTTGTAGCAGACCCTGTGTACAGCAGAGCAAAACCCTGCTCAGTTTGCTCTCACCTTCCAGTATCAGACAATGCTCCCCTGCTATTCCCAGGGTTGTGGTTTTTTTTTTTTTTTTCTTTTGGTAAGGAAGAGTGGCCCTGAGCTAACATCTGTTGCCAATCTTCCCCTTTTTGCTTGAGGAAGATTGTCACTGAGCTAACATCTGTCCCAATCTTCCTCTATTTTGTGTGTGGGATGCTGCCACAGCATGGCTTGATGAGCGGTATATAGGTCCGCGCCTGGGATCCAAACCAGCAAACCCAGGGCCTCTGAAGTGGAGCCTGCAAGCTTAACCACTACACCACTGGGCTGGCCCCTCCTAGGGTTTTCATGGCCAATTTTTTTTGAAAGTGGTGGCCAGGTCCTCCTTCCTAGTCTGTCTTAGTCTGGAAGCTTGATTGAAACCTGTCCACCGTGGGCGACCCTGCTGGACCCTGCCTGTATTTGAAATACTGGTGGCACAGCTTTCAGCATCACGGCTACTGCAGTAGAACAAGCAGCAGACGAGTGGTGTGGTTCCCTGACCGGGAACCGAACCTGGGCCCCGTGGTGAGAGCAGTGAATCTTAACCACTGGATCACCAGGGCCATCGCATTTTCCGTTCATACTCTCCCTGTATCATCAGTCTAGGAGAAAATAAGCATACGACTGTTACAAATAACTTCTCATGAAAACCAAGCCAAAAGAACCTAGAAAAACTAGGAAGAATATGTTAAATTTTTAGTAAGTTCATATTTTTCCATTAAATTTGATCTGATTTTTAAAAAATCTTAGAGGTCAGCCCAGTGGTGTAGTGGTAAAGTGTGCTCACTCCACTGGGGCAGCCTGGGGTTCGGATCCCGGTTGTGCACTGACGTGCCGCTTGTCAAGCCACGCTGTGGTGGTGTCCCATATAAAAAAATGGAGGAAGATGGGCACGGATGTTAGCCCAGGGTCAGTCTTCCTCAGCAAAAAGAGAACGATTGGCAACGGATGTTAGCCCAGGGCTAATCTTCCTCACACACACACAAAAATTCTTAGCTCATTTGTGGGAGTCTTATAAGTTAGTGGGATAACATTTGATGACAATGATTGAGGTTTTTTCTTTCCCTAATTTTTTTTGTTGCCAGAGCCCTTCTCTCATTTATTCAGCGATATTCATTATTTCATGGGGAGGGCAATTATAGCTGAGAACCAAGAACTATATTACTACCTGAATTAATTTATAAACTTTCAGCTGAAGCATTATTGAAAGTCTAGATTTCCATTGCAAGAGCCAAGCTTTTTGGGAGAGAAATGGTTTCTTTTTCTTTAAGCTCAAAAAGGTTGACTTATCTGGAAGACTTAGAACATGGAGTTTATACATAAACCACAGAGTCAAAAGAATGCATATGTGATGGATAACTTTATGTGTCAATTTGGCTAGGCTATAGTACCCATTTATTCAATCTAACACTAATCTAAGTGTTACCGTGAAGGCATTTCGTAAATGTTGTTAGCATCTACAATCAGTTCACTTTAAGTAAAGGAGATTACCCTCAACAATGTGAGCAGGCTTCATCCAATGAGTTGAAAGCCTTAAGAGCAAAAATTGAAGTTTCTCTGAGGAAGAAGAAATTCTACCTGTGGACCACAGTGTCAGCCCTTCCCAAGAGTTTCTCTGGATTTCAGACTTGCCCAGTTGAGTAAGCCAATTCCTTGAAATAAGTCACTCTATATCTATATCTACATTTATTTGTCTATACACATATATGCATACACACATACATACATGTAAATAAATATGTAAAAAATAGAAACCTAAAAATCACTTTTTATCTATGTGTGTATATATATGGTGAGTTATTTCATATATATTTACCACTGGTTCTGTTTCTTTGGTAGAAACTTGACTGTTCCAGCATATGATGAGGAAGTTTTTCTGCCCCCCAAAGAAATAAGAATTCACCAGAAGGCAGGAGCAAACGGATTAGAGAGAGCCTCCATTGCCCTGGGCTGAGACCAAACAGATAATCTGAAGGGAGGATGAAAAAGTAGCAGGAAACAGCCCTGGGTGAGTGAAAACTGATCACAAACCTCAAAGGATCTTCTCCACCCTCCAAAACATGGTGTAGCCACAGTAGAATAGAAAAGGAGAGGGGGTATGTTTAAGGACAGAGACCCGAGGGCCCCTTTTAATACTCTGTTATTTTATGAAATGTTGGACTAGAATGGAAGAGTGTGTAGAAGTTTACTGTGCTCCCCAGAGGGGACAGAAGTAGCCAAGAATGAGCCAGCAGTCCGAGAGAGGACTCATGAGTGGGAAGAGGAAGGTGCAGACTGACCTAAATGAAGCAGGCAGCAGAAGAATGTGGGGGAGCAGATGCCTCCATACAGACGTGACAGGGACAGAGGACCAGGAACCAGGGACGGGTGGTGTGGTGTCCTGTGTGATGACCCAGCAGTGGACACAAAGAATCAAAAGCAGATGCCCTTCCCACCAGAGCCTAGATGACACAAAAAGCATGGCCAAACTTCGAGCACTCCTAGAGAGAAGAGATGGAGACATAGGAGGTGGAGAGCCTTGACTCGGCAAATTATTAACCCAAAAGATACCGAAGGGAGACAAAGGAGGAAGAAAACAGAAGTGATTGGATTACCTGGAAGTAGATTGTTTTCTGCTATATGCAGAAGTGGGCATGCAACTTAATTTTAATTGTAGAGAAATAAAGGAAGGTTTGCGATTTTGCTCCTAGGTTCCTAAAAGGAATTTTACTATCTCTGTTTTATTTGTGTCTAAATCGTGTATCTTTCAGTATGAATAGTTGGAGCCACATTTAAAAAGTGGCATATTCTATTGTGAGTGTGTGTTTTTAAAAACAGATTTAAATCAAGCATTGTGGAGTTCAAAATATATTTCAAATGGGTTCTTTCCAGAATTACAGATCACTGAGATGAATTCCAACCTTTATCCATTCAAAGGCTACTAAGATGCTACCACGCAAATCCTTTCTGGAGGAAGATAACACTTGAAACTAAATGTGCAGGATTAGCTCATCTGGCATCGCTGGGCAAAGAGCTGCTTGGTTTATTCTGCACGCTCAGTGATGGCCTATCCTTGGGAAGCACTTGGTAAATCTTTATGGAGTGAATAAGCAGATCTCTAAACAAAGTAGTTGAGATTTATGAATCTGGTTTTGCTGATTTGCAGCATTTAAAACTTACCCCTTTTAGACTTGCTTTGGTGGCAAAGCCACAGCCTCAGTGACATCCAACTCTGTTCCTCCCAGACCTGCACTTGTGTTGCTAAACTTGGCAGGAGAAAAGCACATGATTCATTTCAAATCAGGACCCAAATGTTGGGGGCCCCTTAATGCTGCTCAGCAGTTGTTCCCTCTTCCATTTTCTCTCCCAGTCTCCTAGATGATTATTTTATTTCTTCTCTCCTCAAACCTCCAGCACTTCCTCTTCCATCTTCCTACTTCAGTGATTACACTGAGGCCCTCAGAGGAGCCCCACAAATCCCCCCACCGCATCTCCCCACGGACCACCCTGCCGTGCTCCGCCTCCTCGCCCGTGTTGGGGATGAGCTGTCTGTGCTCCTGTCTACAGTCAGTCCTTCACCTGAGCTCCAGGTTCCATCCCCTCTCTCCTACTCAGGACACATTCCCACGATTCTCCCTTCTCTCTTAGCATCATCAGTTTTTACCTCTTTCCTGGATCATTCCTGACAACCTGAAAACATGCTGTTATGTCTCCCTTCTTAAAAACAAGACAAAACAAAAGAAAAAAATTTCATTTCCCACGCTAGTTACGTCTCCATTTCTCGTCTCCTCTTTTTAGCAAAACTTGCTGAAAATTTTTCTATACTGATGTCTCTGATTCCACTTTTATATTTGGCTTTACTTCTAAAGTTTTGGAAATCTATTGAATACAATACTATTAATCTCCCTTTGTGAATCTGGGTTATCATGTTGAACAGACAGTGATGCCTTTAGGGCCTGTGGAGGGACTTGTGTCCTATAAATTTGACCCCGGACTCCTGTGCTTCTGGAGTGCTGTCAACTTTTTATAGTTTTACTTCACGATTCTCCACCAACTGTTACTTTCACTATCATTAATTTGTCTGCCTCTGTAGTCTCAGCACTCTAATTACCATTTATAATTTATTACTTGGATTTGCTCTAGCTAAAAATGCAGATACTCAAACACGGTAGACTTCTGTGTAAAGAGTGAGGAAATAAGCTATGAATGAGGGCCTGAAAAAGGGCAAGAATTTTTTCTTTTTTAATGTCTGGATTTTCAAGAGTCAAAGCTATTGAGGTTCTAGAATAAGTGATCTTCAGTTGGGTGAGATGTTATTATAAACATTGCTTAGGTCTGAGTATTCTGCCACCGTAAGTATTCCCTAAGCACTTATTGGATAAATGCACATATTTCCCAACACATAGAGTAGTCGAAATTTCTAAATTTTGTATCTGTATATTTCTAGCATATGTCTCAAACTATGACAAAACTCTCTTCTTGACTATCCAACCACCCCATTTTATTCCTACTCACTGGTGTGATAGCAGTCAGTTTTACTGATTATGCTAATAGTGTAGCTGTCATCCAGAGAAGTCCCTAAATTGTATTCTGTGTCTAATGCTTTGTTTTAAGTTGTGCTTGCTTATAGGAATCAGGCAGAAAAATGCCAGATGGCCAAGCAGCAGAACCAGTTCAAATTGGAAAGGTCCAAGATGGTGACGGGGTGCCATGCGCAAAAGGAAACGTGTGCAAAAGGTGCTGTGTGCAAGGGAGGATCTGCGCATGCCCCAAATGCTCTCACCTCAGCGATGACCCGGAGACCCCTTCACATCCCATAAGAACCCTGCTCACCTTCCCTCCAGGGAGAAGGTATTTTAGAGCATGAGCTCTGCCTCCTCTATTCATTGATCAAAGAATAAAGTTTCTGCTCTGCTATTCCAGACCTGGTCTCATTCTATTGGCACAGGCAGCCCCAGGCAAAAGCACCCACTTGTGGGTCACTGGTCCCTTAGGGCTCGGTGACACAGCCAAGAAATAAAGATCCTAAATCAAGGGCAGTTGTATTTCTTCTTAATAACTCTTCCACCTAGCACCTCATTTCCATTCTTACTGTCTCAACTGTGATCCAATCTGTATGATCTCACGTCTGGGTAATACACTTTTGATGACTTCCTTTTGATCATACTTTAGCCTTATAGTCAAAGCCTTCCCCAACTGGCCTCAACTTACTTTTTAAACCTAAAAGTACATTACATTAACCTTTCACTCCGATCATTAGTTTTTTCTTTCATGTTTTTGAGCATTTACTATATGTTAGGCACTAGGCCAAGCACTTTACATGCCTTATTTCATTTCATCCTCATAACAACTCTATTAAATAATTATTAACACTATCATGATTTTACAGTTTAGAAGGTATGGCTTAGAGGAGTAAACTGCTTGTGGATTCCAGAACTAGTAAGTGGCGGAACTAAGATTCAGGCCCAGGTCTGCCGGTTTTGAGAACACATGTTCTTAACCACTGTGCCTCTACCAGTCTCCCCATATTGACCTGCTCACGAGCCCCAAAAAGTCCTTCATACTTCTGCATTACATTTTTTGGCTTATGGCAGTGTATGCAAACCTTCTTTTTCACCTAACTGTTACCCTTAGTGATCAAGGTCAATTATGCCTTTGAACTGACTTCCCCTCTGACCACTTCTGCTCTGGGTGATCTATCCCTCTTTTGAGATCTTTCAGTGCAAGGATGAGATGCTGCTTCATCAGGGTATCTTATGTTTGTGTTGCCCTGGGTGTTCCAAGATATTTCCCCACGGGGTCAGAGACAAACATGATGCATCTAAATAGACATTTTCCTATTGTTTGTTGGCAGATGTATTGGAGATGGCAACTTTACAAATTCAGACTCATGGTTTATATGGAGCAATAATTTCTAATGAAGACAATGGTTTATTATCCTAGCTTCTCCTTCCTTCGCATTTAGAGAGTAATTAAAAAAATAAAATAGAGGAAAATATAATTCTCTCACTATTTTTTCCTCTTTAGAGAAGTTTTCAGAAACAATTGATTTGAGGAAGCCCCATGGAGAACTTTATATCTAAATGCCCAAGGTATGGGCAAGAAAGACCAAACAGAGCAGCGTGGAAAAATATGCACCATGTATTCTGAGTGGCAGCTACCGCAATACTGATATTCAGTGCAGTTACATTTTATTCCTGGGTGTGCCTCTAAAATGGCGGGCTAATTTGGGCAAGTCATTTCATCTTGCTGGATTTCAGGTTTCCTCACATGTCAAAGGAAGAGACAGTATCAGCTGTTGTAATATTATTTGATTCTTGGTGGAAGATGAAGTACCAACAAAAATGTTTGCAAGTTTATTTTTCAAGGGGAAGTACTAGGGAGAGAAGAGAAATGGAGAAAAATACAGAAGAAAGACAGAATGGGATTGAGAAGAAGTAGGGAATGAATAAATTTAAATAGTGATTAGAAGGAATTAGAGAAACTCTTAGTTGCCTACCCATTATCCATTTCCCCCTTTTCCCGCTAATAACGGAATCCTTATTTTGTTTGTGGTGACAATGCGCTCAGTAGTGGAGGATGAGGTGATTGGTCTCAACAATAATGGTACTCCTGTTTCCCGCTCTCCCTGCTGCCTTGGCAGTTAGGCGTGGCTATGTGACCAAATTCTGATTAATGAGGTCTAAGAAGTAGACGTCTTCTTGGGGAATTTCTGAAAAAGTTATTGCTTTCCTGATAAAAGGAGAAAGATGGAGCTTCATGCCATCCTTCCCTTTCTTCCTGCTTCAAACATGCATTAGGAGGTAAGATTTATCATAATAACCAATGCACAAAGGAGTAGAGAGCTAGAAAGAGCTGAGGACCCTAATGGCACGGCTGAACAGCTGATCTGATGCCAGCAAGCACTTACTTGTGGACTGTGTTTACACGAGAAAAAGAAATTGTTATTTGTTTAAGCCACTGTTGCTTGGTCTTTCTCTTTGTTGCATCTAGGATGCATTTCTAATTGATACAGAGAGGAGTGATGAAAATAGCAACAGACATCCTACCCTGGAGGGGAGCATCATAACTATGAGTGTATCTAGGTAAAGGAATCTTGAAAATAGTTGTCAAAAGGTGTAAGCAAGGTGTGGGTTTAGGGTTAAGGCTTTAAAAATGAGTTTGAAAGTTAGGACAGATAAATGTGATGTTTTTGTTTGAAGAATGGCTGAGAACAATTAGAAGAACAAGAGGGATGTGAAAACAGGACGTCCCGTGAATCAGAATTTTAAAGAAAAACTGATGCAAATGTGAGGAGACACCTTAACAGGAGATTAGCCCCCAAACACAGCATGTAGCTTTCCCTCTGGTATATTTCTGTGGCAACTTTTGTAAGTCTTGTGTTTGCAAAAGGTGTACTTTTTTTTTTTTTTAATTTTATTTATTTATTTTTTTCCCCCAAAGCCCCAGTAGATAGTTGTATGTCATAGCTGCTCATCCTTCTAGTTGCTGTATGTGGGACGCTGCCTCAGCATGACCAGAGAAGCAGTGCGTTGGCAGGCGCCCAGGATCCGAACCTGGGCTGCCAGCATCGGAGCGCGCGCACTTAACCGCTAAGCCACGGGGCCGGCCCCAAAAAGGTGTACTTTTAAGTATACATAAAAAAGTGCTCTTGGATCACACAAACCCAAATTGAGGAATATTCTACAGAACAGCTAGCCCACATTCTTCAAAACTCACGGTATTGTCTTCAGATTAAAGGAACCTACAGAGGGCCGGCCCCGTGGCTTGGCGGTTAAGTGCCAGGGCTCCGCTGCTGGCGGCCCGGGTTCGGATCCCGGGCACGCAGGCGCCGCTTCTCCTGCCATGCTCAGGCCACGTCCCACATACAGCAACTAGAAGGATGTGCAGCTATGACATACAACTATCTACTGGGGCTTTGAGGGAAAAAAATAAATAAATAAAATCTTTAAAAAAGAAAAAAGGAACCTACAGAGCTGTAGCTGCTGAATGCAAGGTGTGATCCTGGATTGGAGCCTGGATTGAAAAAAAATAATTTTTTTTCTATAAAGGACATAATTAGGACAATTGATGAACTATGAATATGGATTTTATATTAGATAGTCTTTATTTTATCAACACAAAATTTCCTAAACTTAGTAATCTTATGGGGCTAAGAGAATGTAATTCTTAGGACATACAGGCTGAAGAATTTAAGAGTGAAAGGTAATGATGTCTGAACTTACTCTCAAATCATTCAGCAAGAAAAAATATGTATGTATGTATGTTCAGTGAGAGCTAGAAAGCAAATATGGGAATATGTTAACAATGAGTGAATCCAGGTGAAAGCTATATGCGTGCTCATTGTACTACTTTTGTAATATTTTTGTAGATTTGAAACTTTTCAAAATACAGTGTCTTTTAAAAAAATAAGTTTAGAAAATGTTTTAATCCTTTTAACTTCTTGTAGCTGGAACAGTTTGTCAAGGTTCCAACTTTTAAAATTTTTATTATTTGAAGAATATTTAACTCCTCTCTGCCTGGCATTTGGGCATATACCCACACAATTTTTGAGATAAGTATGAAATTCGTGGACACCATGTATGTGTGTGTGTGTGTGTGTGTGTGTGCAATGTATGTGTGCTTTAAGCTTTCTGAGAATTATGGATGTGAGACACAAAGAAATTTAAATGCCAGAAATATTATTTATAAGATATGTCATTCCATGTCATCTGGGTGTTTATGACTTAGGTCTATGATTTTTTCCCCCATTTTTAACCCAAAGGACAATTTCAAAGGCATTTACAGGCTATGAGAGTTGGACAAGGTTTGATTGGAGGTGGTATAGATGTTTCATGATGCACAGTGAGGATGTTACCTATTGGGGGGAATAAGGTAAGCAGGAGTCTGAATGTCATGAAGGGGCAGCTCAGGGCAGTGACTGTTGGCTGACTGCACGTCTGCAGGCTACAGGTGAAGGGGCCACTGCTTCCTTTTTAGAATTCCTGAGGTGGCTATTATTTTGTTAATAACATCTACCATGGGCTTCAGTTTAACGCTTTTCCATGCAACTACTTTTTATTCAGCAAAATCAAAGAGGCTTATTTAAATCTAAATACTGCGTTTTTCTGCTTTTGCGTTTTCTTGGAATTACCACAACCTCAGACAACAGCAGTCCTCAAGATGTGCTCTACACACCTGCGCTACATATTCAGAGTACAGGGTATGTGTAGCTGCTGCCAGGTGGGGAGGGGTATTCTTAGAAGTTCCCAGTTGTGTCACTGTGGACTCTGTGCAGGTTTCAAAACTTCTTAGTTTCCTCTTCTAGAACGCAAGGATTGGTAAATTTCCCTCCCACGTTTTTTGGTATGATTAGATGAAGCTAATAGATGTGAGTCCCTCACTGCCTTTCACAGAAGTCACCCATACAATATGGGAATTTCCCTTCTTTCTAAATCCATTGGTCTTAATTTCCAGGTTATTTCTATTGTAACTAACAATTGTGCTAAAAATATATTTAACAGAATCTATACCATCCAGTCAATCATCAATCCATGAAATTGTAAGCTCCATGGGCTGAATATTGGCTGAGATGCCAAGAGTCGCATGTGGTCCACTTTGATACTAAGACCCTCTTTGCTATCAAGTAAATATTGCTTGTGTCTTTCTTTTCTCATGAATGTCTATCAGGAACTATTTAATGCTCTTCTTAATCTTTTGTAGAGTACCTCCCTCCCTAAACCTTTCATAACTGAATTCTAATGAACACAGCCACTCGTGGGCACTTAGTTCATGTTGTTAACTGCCTGACTTCCTATTTCTAACCATGTTGCCATCTCAAATTAAGCGTGAAGCTTGTGATGAGAGGTGGTTGTTAATTCGGGTCACCAGGTTAAGCAGTGAGGAAGGATTCCTTTTCTATGGTTATACTTGGTTATTTCTCTTGCCACCTGGGCCGACTCTGAGTGGCTGCCAGCTGACCTGCCCATCTGTACCCAGCTCTCTAGACCAATAAATGGGTTGGATGCTCACCTGTGGCAGGTAACAGGAAGCACCATTCCTCTAGAATTGAATTATTATTATTACTATTACTTTTTGAGGAAGATTAGCCCTGAGCTAACATCCATCACTGATCCTCCTCTTTTTGCTGAGGAAGACTGGCCCTGGGCTAACATCCGTGCCCATCTTCCTCCACTTTATATGGGAGGCAGCCACAGCATGGCTTGACAAGCAGTGCGTCGGTGCACGCCCGGGATCTGAAACCCCAGCTGCAGCAGCGGAGTGTGCACTTACCTGCTATGCCAGAGGGCCGGCCCCTAGAATTGAATTATTAAGCAGAGAAGTTGTAGATTAGACGACCATTTTTCTACATATTCTTCTCTCCTTTAAAAGAAAATTCCTTTAGCTTCTCTCTGACTCTTAAAATTCCTTTTGCATTCTCTCATCTTTTAGGGATAAAGGATTCCCTTTCTCTTTGCCCCTCACCTCCCATCTGCAATCCTTCAGCAAGGGCTGGCGACTTTTTCCTCCACAGCTACCCTGAAGTGTCAACTTCTCCTCATCTCTGCTTCTTTCCCTGTAGTGTCAGCCACTGTCATTTCTTAGCTGCAATTGTCTCTCACTTGGACTTCCTGCTTCCATGCTTGTCTCTTCAACCTGTTCTCCATGCAGCAGCCAGAGGGATCTTTCAAAAATAAATTAGATCATGAAAATGTCCTCTTTCAAATCTTTTACTGTCACTCCACTGCTCTTAGAATAAAATCCAAACTTTTACCCTCACCATTTGACCTTACATGAATGATCTGCTCCTATTCACTGGTGTGGTTTCTTTGCACTTTTCCTGCCTCACTTAATTGGAGCCACATTGACTGTCTTCTGGATGGGCTGTTTTGTCTTACTTTAGGGTCTTTGAATTAGCTGTTCCATCCACCTGAATGCCTAGATAGTTCTTCCCCAGGGTCATGGCTGTCTTCCTCATCATTCAGGTCTCAGCATACGTATCCCTCCCTTAGAGAGACTGTTTGGGATCACTCTATCTAAAGTCTTTCCACATTCCTTGCTAGTTGCTATCCTATTACACTGTTCTTTTTTTTTTTTTCTTCTTCACACACTTATTACTCTCTGAAACATTTTATTTATTAATTTACTTTTTTTATTTGAATACCGCCACCAGAATGTAAATTCCTGTAGGCCAGGGGTCTTTCTTGTTTTGTCCACCATTGATTTCTGATTGATGTAGCCTGTATTGGTGCTAGGCATGTTGTAGGAACTCAAAAAAAATCTTAGTTGAAGGAAAGTGAGAATGAATGATTGTCCATGTATTTAGAACATCTAGAATAGTATTTCTATGCGGTGGTGCTGTGAAGATATCTTTAATGGCTATGGCATGGGGCCCTTCTCTCCAGACTCTGGCTTCAGCTAGTCAGGGCACAAAATTTCTATAAATATCTCTCAAAGGCATACTGGGCTTGATCCTAGTATAGTCAGCCACCAAGCCTTTGTTTCCTCAAAGGACAAAATCCCTTTATCAGACTCATAGCAACTCTAGGGACCACAAAATTTGTCTACAGGACAACTAGACGAAGGAGATTTAGTTGTTTTTTGGGGCATGAGGAGGAAAGGATGAAAGGAAGAAAAAATTAAGGGAAAAAAGAGATAAAAAGAGAATTCTTTGACATTAGAACTAGCTCTTCAGTAAAGCTAGTGGTGGAATAATACTGTATTTACAATAGCTCTAGTTTGTCTTCAAATGATAGTAAAAAATCCTAAAAAGAGCTTGGATTTTAGATTTAGAATCTAGAATATACATCTGTATTAACCAAGTGAACAAAAACCTATTTTCCTAGATTAGCTAGGTTTCCATAAATTGACAAATTGGCATGAAATTTACTTTTTTTTGGGAAATAATAAACAAAACTTTGGGCATTCTACATGTATGGAATTCTTTCAGCCCACCAGTGTAACTCCTATTTAGTACACCAATATTGCAACTCCAGAATATATATGATTTTCGAAATGTGTTATTTTTAAAGAGTTAACACAGTTTCCAAATGTGCATTTAATTTACACCAAAAAGCAATTTATCCCGTGGAAGAATATGACTTAGTCCAGCTGAAGGTGAATCACTTGTCTTTTCATAAATGTATTGCAACTATTTTTTGGTTTTCTGTGACTAGTAGTTATAACATTTCTAGTCATATTAGAAGCCATTAGCAGTGGTTTTTACATAATGTATACAATATTTGCAAAAAGAGCTCATTTTCAGTCATGTATCTCTTTTAGTTCAATACTTGAGTTAATAATTACCAGCAAAAATAATATAATGTATTCTTATTTTAAAGATGTTCTGGGAAAGCTATTTTTCTAGATAGCATGACCACAGTTCTGCAATTTTTAGGGAGATTAAAAATGTGCTGATGTATTTTCAATGATGCACCTTAAACTTTCAGCATCATTTCAGCTTATTCTTACTGGGCTCTTCATAAAGGAAAATCCAAGAAGTAAAGTAATGAATGTACACTGTGCATAAAACTTATCATGGGTAGTGTTACTGATTAAAACATAAATGTATTAAAACAGAGAGAGTAAAATTATACTCTTATAGATATTAAGCCTTGGCCCTACAAACGCAATATTTTAAATTATATATATGCTGTTTTCTGCTGTTGTGAGGTTACAGTTGCTAAGTAAATCTATTAAGTTTGATACTTTCTTGGTAACAACCTTGTGTTGCCAAGTTACTTATTGATTGAGGAGTACAGATTGTACTCCTAGATTTCATTTGGTTCAAATGACTGTGTCTATAAACACTTTGTCCACCTATTGTCCATTTTTGTATGCACTTTTGTTAACAATGTTTTCTTTTATGTTTAATCTCTTGCCTTTTTGCAAATTGGACCCAAAAGCTTCACACAGTGAAAGAAAAGAATGAGTTAGAAAACAACACAAGAGAAATAGGAAGCCTGGTAAATACAGGCACAGGGTAGATCAAAAGACTCTTTTGGAATGAGAAGTAGCGATAATAGTTGGATATTTGCGGAGTGCAAAGTCAAAAAAGCCAGTCCTATCATATTTAGGGTATTAAAGAGAAGCTTTGTAGTGTATTCCACACATATTTTGTGTATTTTATAGGTGCTAGTCAGGGAGAAAATATATTAGAAATGTATTAAGGTCCTAGGAAAATACTGTCAAGACCAGCAGCTGACTTGACTTGGTCATAGTCTCTACCTCTCCTGTGACTCGAGTGCAATGGCCATACCTTCTTTAGGGCTTGCTTTCAGTTTCTCACATTCTACTCCATTTTTGGTAAGTTGCCAGAGTTACTTCCTAAAGAATAAATCTCTTTATATTATTCTGTGTGAAACCTCCATTCCGATGACTTATTTTGTATAGTTTGAAGGACATTCTTGAGTGTGGCTTACAAAGACTTCATGATCTAGTTCCAATGATCTTCTCTAACTCTATCTCTAAGCATTTCCGTCAGTCCTACTCTTAAACCACCCTGAACTTCTCATCATTTCCTAAACCTGCCATGCCCTTTCCTGTCTCTGTAGCCTTGCCCACATGCTACCTGTTCCTGCAGTGCCTTCTCTTCTTTCCCTGGGAAGCAATAGTGGTAGATCTGAACTGAGTTCAACTTGCCTGGTTAGTTTGCTCATCTGTAAATGGAAATAAGAATACTTGTCCTATAAAATGAGAGATATACATAATAATGCATCGTGATTTTGGTGTTTGTATGGTGAGTGGAAAGAACTCAGACTTGGGTGTCAGACAAACATCATGATTTTGGTGTTTGTATGGTGAGTTCAAGTCCTGGCTGAAGCACTTATGAGCTTGTGATCTTGGCAAATTCCTAAATGTCTCTGAGACTTAGTCTTTCCTCTGGAGAGTGAGAATACATTACCATTCAGGGTCCAGGTGAGGATTCAATCAGACAACACTTTCAAGTGTTTATCATTTCACCAGAACTTCAATAATGTAACTGACTCTAACTACAAATTTAGTAATATAACTAATTCATGTTAACACTCAGAATATTGTTACTTTGATCTAGCACATCTTGTGTATCTAAGTACGTAGAATAAAGCACATTATAATATATATTAAAAGTTTGCAACTATTTCCCCAGAATAAATTTAAAAGTAGGTAGGTTCCTGGGGACTAATTAGAGAAGAATGTTTCTGATATGCAGCTTCTAGGTAGGATGAGAACATCATGTCAGACTACTCTTTGTTCCTTCCTTATATTTATGACAAAGTCTATTGTTTTAGACATTTCATTAGAAAGAATTTGTGGACGAAATTTGACAGATGAACACAATGATTTTGGATTTTTTTATGACTTGAATAACACTTTTATATTCTGGTGTTTTCATCTGTAATATTGTGGTTAGTGTTGGTAAGAATAACAGGAAACAAAAGCATAAAGTAAAAGGTAGGGAAAAGAAATTAAAAATAAAAATTACACAAAAGGTAGGTGTGAGTGAAATAAGAGCCACCAGTTTGGGCAACAGAATGGAAGAGTGGGAGGAAACGGTACCAGAAAGAATACAGGATGTTGAGTCATGATATTTGAGTTGGAATCCAAATAGGGTGGGTACATTTTTGTGTGACTTAAAAAAAACTACCAAATGAAGATACTCCTTTGATAAAGTGAATAACACTATCCACCATTTTTTAAGTTTTGAAAATTCTGGTTTTCTTTTCGAAGTTTCTTGAAAGTGAGGGTAAATGTTTATTCATTTGTGTTCACTTACTCTTGGAGAACACAGCTCAATATTTGCTATTAAACGTTCTGCAAATTCTCAAGTTATTACATTCCTAAGGTATTTCACTATAATTATTATTTCAAATTACCGTGGTTTTGTGTTTATAGTTTCTCCTTACCAAATGCTCCATGCTTTTATGATACAGTCCTCCTCAGTTGGTTCCAGGACCCCTGCGTATACCAAAATCCATGGACGCTCAAGTCCCTTCGTCGGCCCTTTGTATCCTCTGATTTAACCAACTGGGGATCCTAAACATAGTATTACACAATCGGCAGTTGGTTGAATCCGCGGATGCGTAATCTGCCTGATACGGAGGGCCGAAAGCATATCTAAATATGCTTCCTCTTGGTTATTCCTTTTTTACCCTTCCACCACTAAAATTAGGCCATTTGACTGTACTTTATTGCCCAGGGAAGGTAGAGCGCAAAAGAACCTTTATAGACTATTCAGATTCTTGCCTGAGTTCCAAAGCTTCAGTCATGGCTTTCAACTGCAAAAGCCAGATGCTTGAGAGAAAGAATATTGTTTTTCTTTTTATTTATTTTTTTGAATTCTGCCATCTTGGCTTTGAATATCAAGACCAAATATGGAAGGACACAGAGCACTGAGTCTTTCCACAACCTGTAGAGAGGGATAAGCATGTGTGAAGTCCTCAAAGCAGCTTGCCTGAACCTTGGTGAGAGCTAAATGAGAAATGGTGAGAATGATGAGAAAGAAGCATTCTCTTCCTTTGCAATCTAAAGCTCCTGAGGGGTATGGAGGAGGTGAAATCACCAAGAGAGTTTGGGAAGTTGCCCAAGCAGAGGTAATTCTTGTCTCAAATCTTAATATGCAGCCGTAGGAAAGGGCACCTCTCTAGCAGAAGCCATATGCCCTACTTGATGTGGAGGTGCCAGAGGCAGGGTCTGAGGCAGCTCCAAATCTCCCTGGGCTCCTGACACGTGAGGCAGGACGTTTGAGGGTTTCCTCCGCTCTCAGGAGAGGATGGCTCTGAGCAGACAGTGTAAAGCGGCGTCGTTGGTTGGGTGAGAAACATACGGATTATCTGGCCCTGGTAGCAGGAGAATATGGGAGTGTTTGCATGCTTCAGTAGATGCTGATGCCAACACCCATCGGAATGAGTTAAACCTCACGTGAAGCTGACAAAGTTACTGTAGATGTTCATCTCTCTACCTGCGCCTCTGCTTTCATGTTTCAGAAACTGCCGATGAACCTGGATGCTATTGGGCAGAAAGGGAAAGGGTGGAGCAGGTAAGAATTCCTAAGTCATTAAGACTGTATTTTAAAGAAAAATTGTCTGATTTTTAAACCAAGCTACTTTGAATTAGCAAATTTAGTGTCCTATCATTTTATGCAGGAGTCATGAGCGCTGAGGTTAGTCACAGAAACATAAAATTTCACTTTTGCACATCTGAGTGTTAAATTAAGCATGGTGGCCGTTAGACTGAGGTGGCTCTAATGCCATGGCGGGCTGCGTAATCCAACAAAAATCTAAGCGGTAAATGCCTCAAGGTTACGAAATCTAAATGCTAAGGTCAATTAATCACAAAGAGCCAACTAGGCCTTAAGCTACAGCCAATCAAATAATTTCCTTTTTTTGCTTCTGCACTTTCTCTATATGTCTCCCCCCACTCCACCCCCAACCACTTCTGGTTTGGCAGTGCCCAATTCAAATCCATTTTTGCTCAAACTCTTAAAACTTTTAATATGCCTTAGTTTATCTTTTAACATGAAATTTGTGGCCTAAAAATATGAATATTTCTATATTATATACTATATCTGGTTTTGACATAATTGATGGGACAAAAGTACTAAAATGTGTGTGTGCCTAATAGTTTATAACATTTCCCTCCACTCTCAAATATCGTGAGAGAGAATGCTGTTATTGCCTTCTTAACATTCTTCTCTGAACCCCTCCCTCACCCCTTGTTTTCTGAGGGAAAAAAAGGACAAAACTGAGAGGTGAATTCTCCTGAAAAAATTAGTCAGAATAGAAAACAAACCTTGTGCCCCGGAAGACCATGCAGCAGGGGAGGGTGTTGTGTCAAGTTCATCAGGAGTGAGGGCCAAGTGGTGGGAGACACAAGAGGCAAATAAGGAGGCCATGTTGCCTTGGATCAAAGAGAGAAAAATCTTCTGGATGAAAGAGTCACAGGCTCTTGGGGATTGAAGAGTGACAGAGAAGAGGAGAGGGCATGGAACTTGAATAAGACTTGTGTAGATCACGTCTAATAGACGATTCCATTATATTAAATCTTTTGAGTGGCACGAATAAAGATGAATGTCCTTGTTCTAGATGAGTTCCTTTACCTGTGAACCTGTTCTCGGACTGGATCACATATAATGGCTTTATAAGGGTTACAACAACATCATCACCAACACACCTATGCCTTAGCTTGTTCCTTACCCTGACTCTATATCGTAGACTGCCGAGTGATTTCAGTGAATTCTTCTTTTATCTCTGAAGGCCTGCTTTCTGTCTGTGAACACTATTTATTTTTATTCAATGCTATTTAGCACCATTCTTTCTTTGATTCCTCTATAACACACTGCCTTGTTAAGTTCCAGTCTTCTTGATCAGTACCACATTCATTCATTCCTTCTTCATTTATCTGTTCAGGCATTCATTATAACTATACCATAGGCAAAATGTTGAGGGGATGTAATAATGATAAAATGTTTGACCATGATCTATCTGTACACATTTTAATTTAGTAATTCTAGCCTGTGTCTATTCATATCTATCTGTCCTAGATTGTGAACTCCTAGAAGCAAAAAAAATTAGTCTACTTAATTTCTTTGCACAGCTCCTCCAAGGTAATGGCTCTAATGGACTATGAGAATATTATTGAATTTGCTACATATACTAGCATAGGAACTTTGAAAAAAGATGCCAAGGAGCTGCCAGCAGTACAGAAAGATTTGTATAGTTTTTTCCATTAAAATGAATCTGATGGACAAATGATTTGTCACATTATTTCAACCTAATGCTCAGTTGCCAAGAAAAGTTCTTGAATTTCAACAAATGAAAAAATTCCTTCTTTCCATGGAGCATATATTGTTGTACTGTAAGCTCACAAGATCAGGGGTAAAGACTGCAATCAGAAGGGCAGAAATAAAAATCTAACTTTAACTTAGCCAAACTAGGCTCTTGATCTTAACACAAAGAGAGAGGTTAAATGGAGGTTAAGAGAGCCTAACACAAAGCATGACTGATGACGTCTTCTTGTCTAAGTTTGAAATGTGTGAGAAAGCAGAAACATTTATAAACCATGAGGCATTTTTGCAATTTCCAACAAATCAGCCACAACTAGGAAATTAAAAATGGCTAATCTTCTGGACCATTGAAAATGAGTCAAACATTTCTGGCCTGCTCTGGGAAAAACCTATTAAAATATCAACAGGCTGGGGTGAGTGAGGCTGGATGAGAGGAGAGGATGAAAAGGAAAGACAAGGATCAGAGGTTTTGTGAGTGAACGTTATGGCCACCTGAATCGTGTGCTGTCTCAGAAGCCAGTATCTGATGCACCTGAAAACTTCATCAGTTATTTTCTTTAATTTATCCTCGCAATATGGGGCCTGGATAAAAGCTTCCAAAAAAGCATTATGGGGGCACCTTATCTGATTTCTCTCAGTAGATCCTGGCACATACATTTATAAATTTTGTCCAAAACTTGTCAGTTCATGTCCATTTGCATGCTTTATTCTATAACATTTCAATTTCAAATCTATAAAGTAAGATTTATCTGTTTAAGTGGCTGCAACCAGAGAAAGCTGCAGGGTCATAGCTTCCTTACACTGTGAGGATCAGGTATTGGAATCATCTTACCAAATGCTGCAAAAATTAGCCAAAATGTCCGTGAATGCAGGTAACTGCAAAATGGGTGTGCGTGTAATCTGCATATATATGTTTCATAGGCAACTATCCTCTATGAAAGTCCTAATTCGTGAGGAGGGAATATGAGGGAGAAGTGGTGGGTAGAATAAGAATTCTGGTTGCAAGATTTGGGACCAAGAGAGGAGAGTTTCTCTTTGTGCATAGTTTGTCAGGAGGTATGGTGAGGCTAAGGAATAGAGAGAATGGTCAAGACAAAAAAGGAGACATCAAGTGCCAGGGGAGAAAGAGGAACTGGTTGGTTAGAGTTGGAGATCAATATCTGGGACACTTGCAGGCTAGGAAAGGAGATGCTACTGAGATTTCACTTGGCACTAAGCAGACTCTATGTGGGAGAGATGAAAAGAGAAACTGAGCACATAGCAGAATCAAAGCTTGAAGGAGGTGAGAAAGTGGCCAGGGAGACTTGTTCAATTTTCATGTACCCATTTCATCTCAATATCAGGAACCAAAATGCAAAGACAGTCTCACCCCACAAGATAAATAGAGAATCAGACTGGCATGGTAATGGATAGTTACTACCAGTGTGAGATTTGTTTGCTACCAAATCATGAATTGTTAATACCTTTGAGTAGCTTTACACAACAATGAAGATGCATTCCATTGCTTCTCTAAGTGTCTTTTTTTTTTTTTTTGGTGAGGAAGATCAGCCCTGAGCTAACATCTGCCAATCCTCCTCTTTTTGCTGAGGAAGACTGACCCCGGGCTAACATCCGTGCCCATCTTCCTCTACTTTATATGGGACACTGCCACAGCATGGCTTGACAAGCAGTGCGTCGGTGCGTGCCCAGGATCCGAACCAGCGAATCCCAGGCCGCTGCAGCGGAGCACGCACACTTAACAGCTTGTGCCACCGGGCCGGCCCCTCTAAGTGTCTTTTCAATCCCCACAAAATTGGAAAACATGTTACTCCACCTCAGGAAATTGTGTGTGTGCTGAGGTGGGGAGAAAGAGGAAAGAGCAGATTTAGGGTGACTCTATTCCACACGACAGAGTCTCAACCTCCTCTCTCTGGCACCAGCCTCAGCACAGGCAGAAAGAGAGGAGACATGGTATTCTTTTTTGGGGGGGAGGAAGAGGTTATGGGAGAGGTTAAGCACCTTGGTATTTGGTGCCCTAGGTAATTGGGGGTCAGTAGAGAAAAGAAAGCATCTGTCTAGAAACTAGAAGTGTCAGGGAAATTCTGATGGTCCACAAATTATTCCTGAGGAGTAGGCAAACTTTATTCCAATGGAGCATCGCTGGATACCTGTATAGCAATGCTCAGTCTCATTTTTCAACCTGCAGCACCTAAAGACTCCCTTGCCTTAGAGAGATGGCCCTGAGGGCCAGATTCATTATCTGCATGTGATGGAAAGGCTGTATCTTTAGAGACAATTTAGTTGTCTGGCGAATAGCAGAGGAGCCTGGACTGGAGAGGGAATATAGATAGTGAAAACGTCCACTGGATCTTAATCTACTCTGAGAATTTTAAAAGCCCCTTTCATTAACGTTGCTCTGGACCTGACTGCAAGCATGGACTTGGGGAGGTGTAGTCAGAACCCGTCTCTCCCCTGCCCATTCTCTCCTTGGTTGTGAGAAGGATTCAAAATGTTTATCTACCAGGAAGGTATGTGAAAATAATTATCCTAGCTTAGTGTATTGGCACAGTCTTAATCTTTGAGGCTAGGATTTTGGTGGATAATAATTTTAATAACCTCGGTCTAGGTTCTTTCTAGTTGAAAGTGATGTCTTATCCTTCTGATATTTCCTGCCCTTCTTGTCCTATGTATAAAATTTGGAGGCCCACTTTTAAAAAGGAATAAA